>NW_010131992.1:0-1057 GCF_000699245.1 Pterocles gutturalis | reverse complement strand
CCCCCAAATTTAAGGGTCACCTCACAACTTGGGGGTCAACCCCCCAACATAGGGGTCACCCCCCAACTCGTGGGTCACCCAATTTAGACGTTACCCCCTCCCCCCAAGTCGTGGGGCAGCGCCCAAAGTGGGGGTCACCCCACAATTTAGGTGTCAGCCCCCCCAACTTAGGGACCATCCCTCGATTTAAGGGTCACCCCCCAACCTGGGGGTCACTCCTCAACTGAGAGGTCACCCCCCAACGTGGAGGTCACCCCCCAACTTAGGGATGCCCTCCTCTGAAGGGTGAGCCCCCCAACTTGGGGGTCAACCACCCAACTTGGGGTTACCCCACAATTTAGGTGTCACCCCCAAACTTTTAGGGACCACCCCTCAGCTCAAGGGATCTCCTCCAACTTGTGGGTCACCCAACTTGGGGGTCAACACCCCAACTGGAGGATCAACCACCCAACTTGGGGATCAACGCCCCAACTAGAGGATCAACCGCCCAACTTGTGGGTCACCCAACTTGGGGGTCAACACCCCAACTGAAGGATCAACCACCCAACTTTGGGGTCACCCAACTTGTAGGTCAACCCCCCAACAGGAGGATCAACCCCCCAACTGGAGGATCAACCACCCAACTTGGGGGTCACCCCACAATTTAGGTGTCACCCCCAAACTTAGGGACCACCCCTCAGCTCAAGGGATCTCCTCCAACTTGTGGGTCACCCAACTGGAGGATCAACCACCCAACTTTGGGGTCACCCAACTTGGGGGTCAACTCCCCAACAGGAGGATCGACCACCCAACTTGGGGGTCACCCAACCTGGGGGTCAACACCCGAACTGGAGGATCAACCACCCAACTTGGGGGTCACCCAACTTGGGGGTCAGCCCCCCAACAGGAGGATCAACCCCCCAACTGGAGGATCAACCACCCAACTTTGGGGTCACCCAACTTGGGGATCAACCCCCCAGCTGGAGGTTCAACCCCTCAAGTTGGGGGTCAGCCCCACAGCCTGCAGGGGTTTTTGGGGGCCCCCCGGCCCGGCTCAGTTGTCCTCGTCGCTGTCGTC
>NW_010131991.1:0-24616 GCF_000699245.1 Pterocles gutturalis | reverse complement strand
TTTTTTTTCCTCCTCCGAGGGGCTCCCGCCGCATTGGCACAGCTCATTAGGTACCGGCGCGGAGGGTAGCGGCAGTTTTTTGGGGTAATTACCCATTCCCCGCGGGTGTCTCGACAGGAGGTGGAAGCAGTGGTGGCCGCATCGTTTGGGAAGGCACAGTACTGCTGTAGTCTTGTTATTGCAGCACACGCTTTCAAACAGCCGGGTGTAGGTACCCTGAGCTTCCTGCAATGCCTGGCTTCCAAAAAACGGCTCCGTGAAGAGCTGTCAGTGTACTTGTCCTTGCTGTAAAGGTCAGAGTCTTGTTACCTTTCCTGCGAGTTTGCCTAAACTTGCCCTAACCTGCTTTCCCGAGTCATAACAGGGTTTCTCTTAAAAGCATTCTAGGTCTGGGTTAAAACATCATTTCATTCTGCATCTGCTTGCAGGTAGTACCAATCATTAAAACTACAGCTGAAACAGTAAATCCAGGGGGAACTCATGGCACACAGCTGTGACATGCCTGCAGGCAAGCAGATGGAGAGGTGCAGCTCGCTCCGTGTGGCACACTGGACAAAGCAAACTTCTGCCACTCTGCAGAACGCCCTCCTTTTGCAAACAGCTAAGTTCACAGTGTGAGGTCTTCTTCCAAGGGAAGCAAGGATGAATGTTTTGTTGCACTAGGAGCTATTTGTGCTCTAAAACTGAAGGCGCTGAGGCTTGGATGATAAACATGCCTTGTGGTTTCTGGGCAAGAGTGTTTGTGATACAAGAACAGGCCGGGCTCTATGCTGTGAAAGGTGCAAGAGACTCCAAAATTGGCACTGCCTTGGTCAAGTTTTCACTTCTGCATTCTGCCTGGTTCTCTTAACAGGGGTGGAAAGGTGTCTCTGTCAGCAACAGCACTAGGGAAGGACCAAGAGGCTATCCAAGCTCAAAGGGAGTGGTATACCCTATAGTCAAAAGGTTGCCCTTGGCAAAATCCTGCACTATAACATGATGTGTCCTTACAACATAATCTCAAATCCCTCACTTGTGGTCCATATAGGAATCCTCCAGCATATTCAGGGAGCCAGGCTGAGGAAGCCCAGGCTGACGTGTCTGATGCACCCTGTTCCAGAATGTTTCTTCACATTCTAAGGATATAAAAAGTAAATGTGTCTCGCACCACCTGTATGAAGTAGCCTGAAGTAGGGATATTACATATGCTTTTGTGCACAGATGGATAAGTTGTGCTGTTCAGGGAACCACATTCAGCCCAGTTCAGGACCTCTCAGGTAGTAGAAGCACACTTGTCCCAGACTAGGCATGCATTGTACTTGATGTAATCTTACAGCTGAGACTACAGAACTGATTTCTGAGCAGCTCTGCAGAAGCCACCTGGGGTCTAGTGAGGCCACACTACAGGAATTCTCAGCTGGTGGCAGGGTAGGTCTGGTGGAGACATTAAAATGATTCCTCGATCACACTCCCTTCTATTACACATAGCTGGCATTACTGAGCACCCTGAGTCATAGATAATAGAGAACAGGCTGCAAAGTATCAACACACAAATAAAGCAATGCAGTTACATTATGGTCTATTCATGCTGCATGAAATCCGAGGTTTTCAAACTATAGTCATGGACTGATAGAGCATCCTGTTTGACACAAAAATCAAACTAGGGGAGTTCATTGTCCTAGGGTCACTTTTCCATGAGTAGAGTTTTTTATTTTGCTTGCTTTATGTTTTCAAAGTCAACCTCCACCACTGGTCTTTCCAGTGCTTAATACTACCTTGAAATTGTTCTATTTTCTGCTGTAATAGCTACTGTTTAACAATTTCTTCTGCTATGTTTCTTCTGAAATGTAGTTATGTTTTGGAACAAGTTGAATCTATCTGTGCCCAAACATCAGTGGAACCATCTTCAGAGTAAAAAAATCTGACTAAAATTATTTAATCTACTGTTCTTTGTTTGGCCTATTTTTTTAATACATAGTTGTTGGCTTTTAGTCAGCAAAGATCACTAGATACATGTTAGGACAACATGTCTATGTTTAGAAAAAAACCTTAGTTTTCTTTGAAAATACTGGCTAGACCTGAAAAATTCAGGGCAGAAGCTGTTCCCTGATTACCAAGGCTTATGAAGAAAGAAACAGCTTCTGTCCAGGCAAGTCTTACTCACAATGGAATTTTTTGCAGCTGCCCCACAATAATCTGATGATACCTGGTGCTAGAAGGCTGGCGTGACAATGAGAGTGGGTGGACAGGGAATATCCCACCATCCTTTTTCACTGAATATGAGAAAAGCCATATTGCATAAACAAAACCAGAAGAAAACAGGCCACAATGACTACTCAGTGGATGGAGGCAAGAGCACAAAGAGAAGAATTTTGTTTGGCCCTGGCTTGTCAGTACAGGAATTAGACTGAACAGGAAAACTGAGAAAATATTCAATGCTATGATTAATCAAACTCAAATTACAGTAACTTTAACATGTGTCAGAAAGATTCCCTTGATACTCAATATGATTTTTTCTTCTTTTTTTATTCCAATATTTTCTAGTTCTACACCTTTATTATTAAAAATCCAAAAATATAGCAAAAAGTAAGTCTTAGGTTCTTTTTATTTTCAGCTGTGTACGTCAGAGGTAGCTTTAGAACAAGCTAACATTACTGTGGTTTAGGTGTGTGCAACTGGTACAGTTCAGTAGTACATAAACAACTCTAAAACAAATGCACCATAGAACTTAAATTACCAAAAATAAACAATATTAAACTGTGTAGGGCAGTAGGTAAAAACAATTACCTTTAGGTCTTGCACACTAAAAGAAAAATATCTAATTACGATTGAAATTATGAAGTTCTACTACAGATTATTGAGATATATTACAAAGAAAGAGAAACTTGAGAGGTTGTTGTCACATTTTGGTTTTGTTCCAGTGATGTGCAGTCACATGAAAGCTTAAATCAGTTTTTCATGAAATTAACATCTGGTTACTTTAACTACAATATTCCATGAGTTGGTAATGGTTTTTTTTGTGTTTTATTTATTTATTTTTTTAAAAACTTGCATGTAAAAACATTTAAAGTAAAATAATGTTGCATGTTGTTTACAGATTCCTTATGGATTATAGTTGGAAAAGCAGTCAGTAAGCTGCAGTGTTTTTAACATTGGTAAACAAATACTGGATTAAAGTGCAACAGTCCTTCTGACAGCACACCTGCTCTGTGCTGAAAGGAAACTTCTTCTTCTCTGCAGAGAAGTGAAGAAAAATTTCAGTGTCAGGCGTGTTTCTCTCGAAAATCAGTGATGGCCTTCCAGAGCGTACATAGCATTCCTCCTCTGTAAAAAAAAAAACGTAAAGATGCTCAGGTACAAAAGTACTCTCCAGCCTGAAGGCATTCCAACTTAGGCGCCTTCTGATTTTCTTGCTTTGGTTTTGACCAATGAAATTCAGTGGGAAGGCTGATCAAAGGTGAAATTCAACACGCGATACTCAAATAGAGAACAGAGTTCTTTTCTGATTACAGTACAGAGCAGTCTTTCCACTTTTCAGATGCCTGCTTTCTGGAATTCAGACTTCTGCTCTAAAGGACCTCCACAACCTACAGCAGACTTTCTACATTATAAAAGTGTCGATATGAAAAAATTTTACCACCCGCCTTTTTTTTTTTTTAGATTTTTATTTAGTAATTTATTTTTAAACTGACTGTGCACACACACAAGTGTTTGTTAACTTGTATTGTTTCTACTTAAACTTGGTTCTGCAGTGACCCACACACCTCGCATGATTAGATGAAATCTAGTGTTAGTCCATGAATAGTATTCCTGAAGTTTGATGATCATGAGAAACTACAGAAAGTTCTTCCATCTCTACCTTTTAAAATAAAAGCAAGGCTCTAATGGGATATCTAGTGTCTCCAGGGGTAAGGCTTTACTTGAAAAATTTTCCTTTGCTTTCCTTTAATAGGAAAGCTTATTTTAAAATTTAAACAGTATCGGCTGTTTATCAGGACTGCATCAGTATACAAAGACATACTGGAAACTGTTCTTATTTTAAATTAATACCACACAATCCAATAAATAGCTTAGTATCAGGTATTTGCTCATGTAACAAAATGCACTGCTGCTCAGTACTGTTCATTTAAGTGTGAAGCATTACCTCAGTCTCAAACATTTCAGATCATCTCGTGTCACATAGCAGAGAACATCCATTAATGTATAGTCTTCAGCCAAGAACTACAAAAAATAGAAGTTTAAGTTTAGAAGAAACCTAAATTGGGCCAAAATGTGGTACATGTAACAGATTAATCCACTTTGTTTCTAGAAATACAGTGAAACTACTTGGGTTTTATACTGTATACTCCACATTGGCATTCCAGGCACAACTTGAAAGGTGTAATGCTTTTACAGCTATTCAAACCTTTTGTCAACTGGTGTTTTTATTGTTATCACTGAGATCTCAGAGTCACAGACTTCAATGAACACAAATTAGAGAGTAATTAATACCACATTTCATCCATAAGGAAATTAAAAACAACAGTTAAGACCTGCCTTTTCAAAAGTGGCATCTACGTTTGATGTACTTGAATTTCAAGGAACCTTTGATCTGATCTGTAGGAGTGATAACTACATGCAGGTTTTCCTAAGTCAGCTGAAATTCTGAGATGCCCAACACCTCTAGCATTATATAATTTGCTGCAGAGCAGACTGATCTACTTCAGGAGATTTCACCTCAGCACAGTTAGCAAAGGGTGAACATGTATCCTGTATTCAGGGTATAATCAGCAGGAACTGCTGCAATGTGTAAAGACACTAAAAAATTATGAACCAAAGCAATACTGTTTACCAGGACATTTTATTCCCTTATTCCTAATCAGACATAGGAATCATTAACAATATTTTTATGAAGGCCTTCATATTCACGACTTTTTCCTATCCTCTGAAAACACATTCATCTCTGAAAATGTGCTAAAGTAATTTAAAAGGTTTCATATCTTGCATGGAGTCACAAAACAGTACTGCAGCTGTGTCAGAGAATCATTGCTACCTTGTTTATCGTGGCCTCATCAGCTCCGTGAACGGTCAGCCAGTTTATGAGATCAGGGTCTTCGGTCCCTGTGCCAGTGGAACGATGATGACAGACAGACAAGCCAGGAATATCTAGAACAAGCATTTTTGAGAAAAAGGTTTTGTGTTGCCAAGGCAACCTCTTGTCATTTGTGACTGCTGAAGCGCTTTCTTCAGTGAGCTTTCCCTTCAAGCTTAGAATACCAGTATCCCCATAAAGATAAATGTAAATTCCCAAAGCACACACTTAATTACAGTTTATAGACAGTTATACACTAATTACTCTACTTGGTTAGGAGCACATTTAAAGTAGTGTGAACACTGATACAGCGACATTTTCTGTCCTCTTCAGAAAATAACTTTACTAGTACAAGACACATCAGTTTCACTGTAACTGTTTCTACACCAAGGCTGTTGCATCAATTTAACTAAACAGTTCAGCATAACTCATACAATTGGTGCACAGGCAACGCCTTAGACTGAGGATCAGCTGCTTTTGGAAAGCAACACTTCTTTGAAGCACATTACACCAAAACATGAAACCACACTAGCAATTCCACCTTCTTCAGGGCAGATACATATCAAACTCAGCTTCCCTCAGTAAGCCTTAAGTTGTGTTTACATCTCACTGATTAGATCCTCTTGAACTTTCTGTGTAACAACTGGAACAGTCTGTAATTCAAAGAACACATACCTACACATACTAGATTATCCTCTTTAGAAATAATATTTATTCTGTACAATATGAGCCTTGTACTCTTACATATAATCACAATCAAAAATATTTAAATCATACCGTTCTTTGTACTGTGATTAACAAATTCAGTAATTTGTTTCCACAACATACATTCTTACTTCAAAGCAAACCCCACCAGACGCAGCACAGCGAAGCATCTTTGCTGAGACTGGCTCAATAAAAAGAACAGAAGTTTAGCTGCCACTGTCTTCGTCTATAGCCAGTATGAAACTTTTCTTTGAAAACTCTTCTCACTTACCTATTGGCTGTGACCTAAGCCGTAGGTTTCTGATCTCTTGATCTTTTTCTTCTATAGCTTGATGTAAGAGGACTTGAAATTCTCTCTCCTTTTGAACCAACTCCTCCAATAACCTGTGAAGTCATGGGAAGGAAGCACACATTTCCTTAAGTAGTCTCAAATTTTCAGGAAAGCAAAGATGTTACTACACTTAAACTAGAGATCTTGTGGACAGAGACAAGGACAGACTTCTTCAGCCTTCATAGGAATATCCTCTCACTATAGATTTATTATGACCTATATCAATGCATAAACATCCACTGATTCCTAAAGCGATAGCTCTCTTAAAAAAAAAAAAAGCCCCAAACACACCAGCCTCCATATATACATCCACCCACTAAACAGATGCTATGGGACCAAATGTCAGTGGAATTTCTACAGCCAGCATTCTCTTTTAAACAAAGCTGTGTAACTGAGAAGAACAAGTATTGAAGTGACTCATAAACCAAGGGCTAAACTTTGTGACATAATCTGTTGTAAGGAAAAATGCCAGTTCACAGCTCTCCAGCAGACATTTTCAAAGGTATGACAAGGGCGGACCTCTGATGAAAATGTGGTGAAAATTTATGGTTGCATTTCTTAAGTGGGGAAAATAACATTCTCATCCACACAAGGGCTGTCCCTTCCTCACATACCAGATACTTTGTGCCTACCCTTCTGTGCTATATGAAGAGTGAGAAAAGAGGAGGGTGAAAGAGGAACTGCTGCAATTTGTTATTTTAGAAAAGCATTTTAGTAAAAAGGAGGACTTGTGAACAATGAGTATGCAGGAACCTGGTCAGAGAAATTGGACATGGAGAACACACTCATAAACCTATCACTGACTTCTGAGCCTTAGGAAGACAGCGCCTCTACAAATTGACCACTTCTGATGCTACTCCCTATCATAAACCTGGGAAGTAAAGGGAGCCAACCTGAATTACTTATGTATTTATTTAAGTGTATAAATAAGGCAATCAAAGTATTTCTCACTGTTCATCACAAACAGAAAAATGAGTTGTAACATAAGAGCTCAAAAATACCATACTTTATTAAAAACAGTGCAGTCTAATGAATTACTCTATGGCAAAATTCTTGGACACATTTAAAAGTGCAATTTAACCTTTTAATTTAAATTGGAACAATAACTACAAAGAATGTTCTAGCAGCATAACAACGGTCTTATTGAAGACATTCCCTTTCTATCAAGGTTATATTCAGAGTTTACTGAGGTCAGTAGGAAATCCAATGTCAAATAAGATGCTGCAAAAGCTAAAATATCTACTTTAAGCAAACTATCTGGTATATTTTAATGAAAACAAAATTATATGGAAAATTATTTGGATAAAATAACAGAGACAGATTTGTGTCTGACATTTCTTAAAGAAACAAAAACCCCAAAAGAACCACTTCTCAGGTTTAAAGTAGAATATGTATATTTCTGAAAAAATCCAATATCCAATTTTTTTGTTTGTTTCTTTTAAACAACGCATCTCTTTCTCTGATGAACAAAATCTATTTAATAAAAAGATAATTCTTGCTGGTAAGCACAGATCCTGCTGCTGTGAATTCTGCACACAAAACAAGTCTGAAGTAGGTTCCTTGAGTTCATGTGTGGCTGTTGACTAGCTTGAGTTCATTCCCCAAGAATAACTATAGAAAAGAACAGCAAGTTCTGCCTTAATGGAAACAAAACATAACACCCATTCATCAGCCAGACACAGCATATGAAGGAGAGAAAAAGCAGAAGCTTGGCAGTAAGCTCAATTTTTTCAGACCTTCCCTGAAAGGGCACCTGAAATCAAGACTGACCTTAACTTGCATCACTATTGTTCTGAAATGAATAAAACTAATACAAGTGATCAGTCATAGCTAAACAATGACCCTCATTTAAATTAACAACTTGCCATACTATGGAATTTTGATACTATCACTAGTATTCTACCACATATATTTTAAAAGTGAAACAATATATACTGTCCCAAGTAGGCTAGTGTCTCCTGATGTCCAGACTTACCGGTTTGTCTCTAATTTTAGCCTGCCCAGCTGGACACTCAGGGATCTGTGAGCAGCCTGGGAATCATGTGATACTGTAGAGCTGAGTGTGCTGACACCTGAGGTAGCTACTGCATCTTCCATGACAATGCGAGGCTGTTGGATGGTTTGATTCTGTGGCTGTTCATCTTGATCTTCAACTTCTATATCTTCTGGGTCTGCTGTATCGCTTTCAGATGCAAGACTAAAATGTGGCCTCAATTCTATTAGTAACATTAAAATATAAGCAAAAGAAAAAAAAACATTAAAGATGTTAAACATTAGTTAAACACTAAAACAAAAGCAGACCTAAGTGACTATTTACAGATGATCCTACAGCTTTGCTTAAACCAGACCTGAAATTTCTGTAGCAAGAGAACAGATTATATTTTCCAGGGGTTTAAGACCCCCTCAGACCATAACAGCATCTTACTTTATGCTGATTATTATTCAGCCTATTGAATGTTCAAAAGCTCTATAAAACAAAAATCTGGATGAACAGGATTCCAGATTTGGCTAGCATTTAATGCCAAATTGTGCTGAAGTACTATGTGCAGCAGAAGTACGTTCTTTTGCTTTATTCCATTCTCAGTGGTTTGTAATGTCGTATGTGTCTGATCTGAAATGTTTAATTAAACAAATAACCATTACTTCTCCTATATCCAACTATTCCTGTTTTCGCTCTTCTGGCATAGTTAGCATTCACTCATTATAAGAACACAATGTTTACCAAAAAATTGTATCCAAAGGTATAGAGAGGAAATAACAAACAGACCCCTTTCCTGACAACTAAAAGCAGCATGCTTCCCTTCTACGTATCAGAGAATACTGCCCGTTTTGAAATTATGCACATCCACAAACTGCGGATGCAAAGCTATATGTGTACTCTGGTTTCTGTTACTCCCTGTTTACCTACCAGAGCTTACCAGGTATGCAAGATATGTATACAAGAACTTCTACTCCTACAAAACCTATTAATAATTACAACAACATCTGTTTGTTAATTCTAACTAATCTCTAATAGAAATCTTTCTTCCTTTCTTCCTTCAATTGTGGCTTCCTACTGCTGAGCACTCCCTTTAGTCTCCTCACCAAAACATACTTTCTTCCTGAATCACACTTGGTTTTTGTAGGTTTTTGTCTGAAGAAATAACAAGTACATTTCTCTTCTTTACAAAAAGGACATTTGTTCCTTGATCCTCTTAATTTCAATGGTACATACTTTTTTCGAGGCTGAACATACTAAAATCAGTACAGCTGTGCTTCCTCAAAATTAAAGAAAGCAGATTTATTATATAGCAGTTACCCAAATATTGCTAGGCAAATATGTCTGACTTTGCTTTGAACTTCTGCATTAGGCTAATAAGAACAGAAGTTCACTTTGCCATTGTTCACCACCAGGCAGTAAAACTATACATCATCTCTCCTAAAACATCCCATAACTTAGAAGTGTCAAGGCCACAGATAAATCTTCACATCATTCATGGGGAACAACAAAAACAAAAAAAAAAAAAATAAAAAAAAAAGAAGAGTCAGACAAAGGCAAGGGGAGGGCAATCAGAAGCAGGGGAAGGCACTTAGGGAAGAGGCAGATGAACAGTGCCTGAAAGCTACACAGAGGCTTTTGTTGAAGGTTGGCCATGTACAATTAATGCTGATACTGCTGTATGGGGGAAGAATCATCTGTTAAAGGGGAATTCCACAGTACTCCTATTCTACAGCCTGTTAAAGGTGTTCAATGTTCTAATCTAAAAAGACAGATCTTCCTTATGACTCGAAAGTAACACAGAAACCCTATTTGTGCCTTGCTGGCTGCACTGGGGATACAGAAAATACCAAGGAGAACAGGAAGGCTCTAACTTCTGTTGGAATTTTCAGATCCCCTTGTTGATAATTTAAGACTTAATCTACCGCAGAAAACAGGAACCTAAGTATTCTGACTTCAGATTTAAAGCATTAGATCATATATTTGACAATTTCACCATTAATTCTTTTTGTAGGGAACAAGGAAATCACAAGCTTAGAAGTTAAGAAGCAGCAGAGAAACTACCTCTGGGAATAAGTGGAGTAACAGTAGAATAGGAATAAGTAGAGTAATAACAGAATGGGCTACAGTTTCTTCTACAGACTCCTTCCCTCAGCTAAGCCATGCATTCTACTTCCACAACATTCAAAATGCAATATTCAAACTGCAGACACTACAGATTTTTATATTTTTTTTCCTTTAGACAGCTTCTGACCAGGAGACAGAGATTTACTTTTGAGCACTCCAAAAGGCACATCATTAATCTGCACTTTGTAAAACACCTTCCAAAATTGACACGTGCTGGCAAGTGGTCTGTCCTTCAGATTTCAAGAGGCAGCATTGTGCACCTCAAAAACTGGGCCCCAGAGCACCTTAGCCTACTACTGCTCACTGCATTGCAGGGTTGTTCAGATTACACACCTTGGAAAGGTGCTTTCCAAAATAACTTGGACAATACACCGATTAGTTTTTGAGTTGCAAAACAGACAGTGAACAGGAAAAAGGCCACTGGTGGTTTCAAAAATCTTAAGTGAAGCATCACAATCACAGCTCTAAAGCATGTTTAAAGAGATCAGCTAATAAATATTTACTGAGTATTAAGAAATTACTCACCTGGGACCAGAATAGTAATAGCAGTCTGCACAGCTTTCCTGATTATGCTGTCCAATGCAAACATCCAATGTGGCTTGATGTTATGATTTCTGAGAACTTTATTGACCTATCATCAGATAATTCAGTTCAGATGCTACATCCCTCCACAACTTAAAACTATAATACATGACAACATTATAAAAAGTGTTTGAACTTACAGATGCTGTATCAAAGCAGGTGATTAAAACCATTTCATGCTGTCATTAAATGAAGAAAATAGCAAAACTGCCAACTTCCACCATTTTATTAAAGTCATGCAATATTTTCTATTTTTTTATCAAGTACTAGGTTCCTGTGTTAGGTGTTTTTCGATGACTGAGATACTGAAGTTTATTTAGCCTTCGTGGGTGTGGAGATAAATTTAAAAAGAATGGGAGCAAGGCAAACACCAAGGATCATATTATGAAAGGCTTGTAACTTAAGCTAAGTAATCTTGTTATTTTTTTGGCATCATTTTCACTGCTTGCTCTGAGCAATACTTATCTATTTTAAAGTACAATTGTAGGAAATATCAAAGAACTAATGTAATGCTACTCCTTCTTGATTCAGAAAATAGTTAACGTTAGTTTAAATAGTCAGGGGATTTCTTTTGTATGCTGTGCCATTTTCTCTTTCCTTCTACTTTGTACAGTCGGATCGCTTTCTACACTGGGTTGCTCCTAATTCCCTACAGGAATTGCTTTCAAACTGCTTTTAGCCATATTTCCAGGTGCCTCTACGGATGCTCCATGACACTTGCAAGAATGTCTCTACCTTGAGGGAATTGTTTTCCAACTCCCAAATGACAGGGGAGAAGCAGGTGGGGTGACAGTGCTACAATGAAATACCTAGCCACAGTCAGCAGCAACAGCACAAAACAGACTTGGATTTGTTTTCCAGGCACTGAAGCAGTCCAAAGCAACAGAGTGTGTAGAAGCAGAACTCGAGAATTTGCAGGAAGATACAAATGTAACTGTATTTAGAAAACTAAGTTACACAAAGCTTTATAAAAAGAGTAGCAACTACAGCTTAACTAAAACATGTGGCAAGAGGATATTTCGCTCAGGTCTTCCTAAAAAAAAGAGATTAGGTTAATCCTCTCACATTGTGATAACCTCTCTGTAAAAAATGACTGAAGTTACACAAATTATGCCCTCAAGATGTGCAAGAGTCAATAAATGCTATTAATCATGTTATTATTGCTGCCCCAAAGCAAAAGTATTCACTCATGCAGTGATTTATGTAGGTACCTGTAACTGGTTTTGTCTGGGATAGAGTTAATTTTCTTCACAGCAGCCCACACGGTGCTGTGTGACTCAAACTCAGCACTGTGAGACTGGTGACTCAAACAGCCCTGATAACACACCCATGTCTTAACTATCACTGAGCAGAGCTTACACAGCCTCCAGGCCTTCTCTGTTCCTTAAGCTGCCCCACAGCAGGCTGGTGGTAGACAAAAGGCTCGAAGGGGACACAGCCAGGACAGCTGACTTGAACTGCCTGAAGAAATATTCCATTCTCTAGGACATCACGCTCCGCAACAGAACTGGAGGGGTAGTTTTTCCGAAGGAGCCGTTGATGAGGGACTGGCTGGGTGTTAGTCTATTGCTGGCAAGTGATTGCTTTTGCATCACTTGTGGGGTTTGTTGTTTGGGTTTGGTTTGAGGTTTTTTTTTTTCCCCTTCACTTATTAAAGAGTCTTTATCTTGACCCACAAGTTTTCTTTTTGGTCTTCTGATTCCCTTCCCCCATCCCACTGGAAGGGAGTGAAGGAGAAACTGGGTAGGGGCTTTCCTGGACCTGCCAGCCAGGGTGAACCCACCACAGTACCTCTGTGTTCTTGATTCTGTTGTCAACGGCCACGAGATGGCACTTGGACACTGCGCTTGGACTTGGGGTGCTGTCAGCTTTACAGCACGAAGCCACTTTTTCTTGGTTGCTCTGATGAGGCTATTGTGATTATTAAACCCAGTTACCTGAGATTACCTTATTAAGTCCTGAGATCAAGGGAATTACTTTCCCTCACTGTTACCAATATCCCAGGCTCTGCAGTATCTGAGGTCTTGATACTGATCTGGATTTTAGTGTTCTACTAGAGAAATCCAATGTAGGTCCAAAAAATTAAGACTGGGGACATACAGAGAAAAGTTTTTCTTTGAACTTTCTGTGGGTTATCTTAGTTATAAGTAGAGAGATAGTAATCAGAGACACTTATCAGTTAAAAACCAGCATCTTGTAATGATGAAGTTAACAGAAGAGGGTAAAATTTTTATGGAAAAGAACATGACTCAGGAAATTACCACGAAACAACTGATGCCCAGCAACATCTCCATCAAAAAACCAACCCAGATATTTTTACTTTTCCCCCCTCAATTTTTTTTTTTTTTTTTTTTACTTTGCATGTTTGGTTTTTTCTTCCAAGTGTCAAAACAGTAAAGTGAGGCTACGTAGAACGGAGAGCTGAAGCGTACTCAAAGTGAAAACTCAGTGAGAAAACTTTCATTTGTAGAAACCTCTCTTTTACAGACTCATTACACACATTAGGTTTTTGTAAACACCACCTAATTCTTGCCAGTGTAGACTGTGCAACAAACAGTTTACATGCTACGCAATCCTTCCTGACAGCTCTTTTACTTGTCAGGGTGTCCCAGGTTTAAATTAGAACAGAATCATCCACCTCAAATGCCTACTTGAATTGTCATTTCATTTTTAATACACGACTTCAGTCAGGACAAGTTATGCCCAGCACAGCTGCACCCTCCCATGTTGGTTATTCATCTTAATGATGAAGTCTAATTGCTTGTGAACTAACATTTAAATACATAGCGTAGGAAAGAAAAAGACATTTGCGTTTGGTAAACTAGCTATTTAAAGGGTATCCACATGTGTGGTTGCTCACTGTAGAAATAATAAATTCTGCATTAATTAATTACTGACAGAAAAGTAACCTTCCTTCTTATCCTGCTTACTATAAATTGAAATGAAAATGTCTAGTTCAGCAGAAATCTGCTAACCAAAAATACTAGAATAAGAACTCAATACAATATTATAAGGTAGACAGATGACTACTGGGGGCATTAAGTGGTTTATGTATTAGTTTATAAGAGAAGTCAAATTCAAGAGATCTGCATTTACGTAAGATAAAAACCTGACATTCAGCGTTGGTTTACCAGAAAACCCTCTAAAATTAGATTTTTTTTTTAAAAAAAGACTTTCCTGCTTTAGAATTATGACATAATGTTTACACAGCTATGCTGAACCTTCTAGATTTTTAATCAGCAAAATCTCAACAGCTATGTTCAGAGTCTGTGTCCTGCCAAAGGATCACATGGCAACCCAACCAAGTCATGGCTGTGGGCTGGGTTTTTGTTATTACAGTTTCAAAGCCCTCAAATGTTATTGTTTCAGTAACTCTGGATAGAAGTTAAGGAAGTTCTGTTTGTTTCTGGCTTCTAGCTTTTCTTTTTTTTTTTTTTTTTTTTGGCAGTTCTGGTGCACAAAAGCTCTTTGTAAAGATGACAACTTACAGCATCTTGAAAACCAAACAGCACAAGCTGCACTTGACTGATACCATGGCTGTCAAAGTCTAACTCCAGTTTCAGTTTTGAAAGAGTGGTTGCAATGATTTTACGATCAGTGGAGCGTACAAACTCTCTGAGGCTGGAAACGAGCGTTGTGATATGTTCCCATTTTAGCTTGGGCTCTTCGGCTCCCTGGTAGAAGAGAGAGAAAAATAAATAGTTTTGACAGCCATCTTTTGAAACTTACACCCAGAGGGACTTTGCCCAATAACATCAGTTGGCAATATGGATTTTCAGAAACTCTGCTGATACAGCTAAGGGAAAGGTGCAGCTGCAGGTCAGATAACAGTAGCAGCATAACCACAGCAGCACCGAACTCTATCGCTGAGCTCCCTGTTAAGGCAGATTACTTGATGAGCAAGTAGCTGACTTTGTTTTACATCGGTTGCTGAAGTATATGTGTACACTATATTCTATATGTCTCATTGCACAAGAGTGAAAAGATACAAATATACTGTGTACTGAATACTACAAATTACTCTTAATTGCAAACAAATACATATTTGCAATGCCTCTAATTTCCAAGTACCTCTGAGAGACAACATGCAAACTTGCACAGCAGCATTTAAAAAAAAAAAAAAAGATTAGTCAAAGCTACCTAGAAGGCTCAGAAAGAGACTCATTCTTTCCTATGTAATCTCCCTTGATACAGAACTTTTACACTTACATATTCTTAGAGCAGGTATACAAATCTCTCACCTTTCTATTATAAATATTCATGTGCCTATTTTTAAAAGCTTTTGTGTTTTTGCATGAGCTACCAAAGTATCAAAAAAGCTCAAAAGCATTCATCAGAATAATCAGCATAAGTAACTAGGAAGCAGAGGACTATGCTTACTCTCTAAAGTTACGCCAACTAAATACAAACTCAATTCCAAATCTTGAAAAGAAAAATATACTAGTTGTTCAACATGAAGTATTAGATCCTTACTCTGAAGGAAGTAATTATTTATATAGACTAAAGATACCTAACATTGATTTCTGTAAGAGAAGGACATATGGTGTTTGGTTCTGTTGTATTTGCCAGTTTTATGCCATGGATGTTACAGCTGGCTAGATACCAAGAACTCTGTTTGCCAATAAAATTGAGGTTAAAACTATAGCTAATTAATTCTGATCAGTATAAAGTAAAGATAATTTGATTATTTAAGAGAGAGAGAAACAAAAAAAAAACCAAAAAAAAAAAAAGAAAAAGCTCTAAAGCACTCAAACATTCCACTGACTAAAGTAGCAATTTCTGACATAAAAGATCCCAGCCTCTGATCCTGATCTGCTTTGATTTGGAGAATTCACTTGATGATTCGCTATACTGAAGTGGATCCCCCACTCTGTCCTGCAGTAGCTGGTCTCCTTTTCACATAAACAACTGAAAAGCCATTTAGGCAGACACGTGCACACACAACACACTGCAGCCCTGGACTAGAAGATCCCAGTCTGTCAAGGCATGCTAGGGGCAGGGCAACCAGTATGGCTCCCTAACAAGGAATGGTGACCTATTTTGGGAGGGTCATTCTCTTCCCCTAGCCCTCACACCCAATGACTTTGTTGAAATTGTTCTTATGAAAAGTTTTTGTGAAGGGAAAAGTGCTATCAAAGCCTAAATACTGATGTAGCCTAACAAGCAAGTCACGCTTCCATCTGTTGGTAAAATGCATTTAAGTACAACATAACAAGCAGACAACTCAACTTCCCCTTGACTGCAGTTACCAGCACCTTCTGGTGGTTTGAGTAAGCTTCCTACTCTTTGACCAGGGTCCCTCTTCTCAAGGGAGAAAACGGTGTCTGGGAGTCAAGAGTTCTGCATCCTCTTGAAGGGCAGACAGCGTGCTTTGAACTCTTTGGTTCCACAGCTCGCTGTCTTTCTGCTCCTACCTCAGGCTGTTCCAGCCCCAGCTGAGGAAGGAACAAAACACCAAGCATCCTCTCTGGATCTTGTGACTGAGTTTCAGCTCTCACAATCACCAATTATTCCTTTCATACACATGCTAACAACTGCGTCTGTTATAGCAACACCCTAGCAAAGCACAGATCATGGGCCTCTCTTACTGCCTTCTATTTTAAGACTTTCTACAGTTACCAGGACAACTCTGAGTTCCCCCCCTCCAAGAGTCAGAAGCTCTTTTATGGGTATGGCAGCAAATTCCAATTACATTAACTGTAGTACATGCATAAGAATCATATGCCCTTGCATCAGTTTCTAAACAGTACTATCTTTAGAAGATGAGTTGTCACATTTTTATACAAATGTGTTTTAGACCAGCAATACTTCACCTTGAGAATGAAGTGAGTCAATTAACTACTTAACACACACACGCATTATAAACAAGAACAAAAAAATAATGTCATCCAATTATGGTGCTGCAACATTCAGCGGTGTGGTCATGACCTGTAATTTATTCAGTGTCCTCCTGAACTGATACATCATAATGAATCATCCCCACAACGGAGTGCCCAAGGGTCATTGTGCAATTACTTTGCTGTTTGCTGTAGCTCCCACTATTACTCTGTCTTCCCTCCCCTGCATATGTGCCCTCCCCTCCATATGTGCTCCCAACTACTGTGAGAAATAGCTCTAATTTATTTTCTCCCTAGCCCCTCCTTTCCCCTTTTATGGCTGTTGGCTAAAAGGCAATGGTGTACCCATCAGTCCCATTTTTTTCTATGCAATAACCTAAGGCCAGAGAAGGCCAAAAGACCTAAACCTCCCTCTGTCAAACCCGTCAGCCAGAAGACAGAACCCTAAAAGGGCAACAAAATAATCGCCTCCTGGGGATGATCTGTCTTACATGAGCTGATCTGACAGCCTCAGTTAGTCCCATCTGAGAATTGTTAGCAAAATATAATATAATGAAAACCTGTTTTTCTGTTGTCTGGCCAGCACTAAAATCCAGGTATATGTATAGTACTTACAAACAACAAAGGCATATGTAATGCAAGCCTATTTTTAACAACCCCAATAAAACAATAAACTGTGAAAGCTTACTATGGCGTATGCCTTTTAGTTTAATCAAACTTTATTTTTTGATTGCTTTACTATATGTAATTTCAAAAGTTCCATGTACTTGCAGGTAAGTCTTCAAATTGCATAAAATTTTGGCTGCCTTCTGAAATTACTGTACCTGAGCCAAAGCGTCCATCAAGTTCCTCACCACCTTCTCTTGGTCCTCAGTTAATATTCTGTGAAGGGTGGCTCTCCTTTCACTATCCTTCTTCAGCATGAAAAACCCAGAATCTTTCTCTTCAGGTGAAGGAGGTGCACTGTGATCCTCAAAATTTTCATCTGGGATGCTGAATGAAAGACACTCAGTGAAAAGAAACTTTATAAAAACCACACCAATGCACACATTCCTACACTACTGTGTAACATAAATGCCAAACAGCTCTTTACCTCAGAAAAAGGGACCGGATTCCCTTCCCATCTTTTTCTCCGTAGGATTTGGCTCTTGTTTTGAAAGAGAATGGATCAATTTTTAATTCTGTATCAGGTGAGACAGAACCATATTCACTGCTGCTACTTGTATCTTCCACCAGAACAGGGACAGGTAAGGATATACTCCGAAGATACTCTATTCATATTGGAATATTCAGAAATTAGAATTCAATAGTTGCATGACAGTTCTTAAGTGAAAAGGTTATTCTTTCAGAGGAAACAAACTCCAGGTCTTCCCCCACACTAATATAAAATATCAAAACCAAAATTTACAAAAAAACCTAAAGCTTATTCTTCTGGAACAGAGTTATCACTCAGTTATGTTTTTATTCAAAAGCTTAGAAATGCTGGGCTCTTTACAAGTTCACTTACAGAACTTCACTACTGCAGTGAACATGCATCTCACATCATCAGTATGCACTTTCATCAGTAACAACATGTTTCTACAGCGTAAGTCATCCAAGCACCTTCCTAAATCTTAATTCTATGTGTGTATATAAATATATAAATTTATATATACAATACATACCACAGAATCATTGAATGGTTTGGGTTGGAAGGGACCTTTAAAGATCATCAAGTTCCAACCCCCCTGCCATGGGCAGGGACACCTCCCACTAGACCAGGTTGCTCAAAGCCTCATCCAGCCTGGCCTTGAACACCTCCAGGGATGGGGCATCCACAGCTTCCCTGGCCAACCTGTTCCAGTGCCTCACCACCCTCACAGGAAAATATTTCTTCCTAATATCTAATCTAAATCTACCCCCTTCCAGTTTATAGCCATTATCCCTTGTTCTGTCACTATATACCCTTGTAAAAATTCCCATACATAAGTATATATACTAAAAAACATATAAGATACATTTCTTTATCAGATTATTTTGTACAAGTTTAATTAGTTCATAGTCTTTGATTAAGAACAAATACGCATATCAAGTCAGAACTTTTTAAAGCCACAGCCCACATTAGTGCTGCAAGTAACTATTCACACCATTTCACATGCACACATTTCAAAATGTACTTTGAGAGCAACTCAGAATGAAGGTAACAATGTGGTTGGTTTCTGCCCCCCTGCTTCCCAGTTCATTTTCTGGAAGAGTATCTTGTACCCAGGCCTGACAAGAGGTCTCAAATACATTCTGCTTTTCTCAGTTATAGAATAAAAATCTACGTTATCTTTCTCCACAAACCTTGGCTCTATTGCTACTATAAAACAGCCATTTGGTTTCCTGTTCCAATTTCCACTAAACAGCCCTGTAAAAACAATGCATCTCTTCAAGCCTGTATTACCTACTTGCCTAGATTACTAAACCATATTCTGGTAGGATTACAAACAGTAGTTTAAATTTGTGCAATGAATTAGGGCTTCCTAACAGACAAAAGTAACTTATTTGCATAATTGCACCCACTTTGCAACATTTTCGTGTGACAAATTATATCAGAATAAGTGATAACCACAGTATCTACACAGTTATGTTTTGATAGACAAGTTTGTTAAAACTCACCATTTGTGTTAGCTGAAAGAACTGTGGGAGAAAAGCACAGAAAAAAGAAAGTCAAATGTGCTGAAATTAACTGAGAAAATAAGCATAGTCTAAAGGATAACTCTCTTCCCATTTTTATGGACTATCTGGAATCTCTTGTCTGCAATCTCTAGAAGTCTAATTTATTGCAATTTAAAGTTAATTTTAATCCAAAGGAGAAGAAACCAAATTATAAGTGATCATCCAATGCCACCTCCTTTACCTGGTATTTTTATTTCTTTTAGGTATACAGAAGATATTTTCATATGTATATATGCACACACCTAAATGTGTAATTCATACCCTCAAAACTCCTTTGTTACTTTCCATAATTTAGAACACTACAGGAAATGAGTACATGAAACAACAAAAATGCAATGCATGCATATTTGCTATGGGACAAAAATTATTTTGCTCACATAGAAAACTCCCCTGAGGCTCAATACACAACCTTACACAAAATGTACTCTATGCAAACATTCTTTGAAAACATATGCAAATTTTTTTTTAAAAAAGCAACCACAAAAGCTGCATAAAACCATAAAGAGTCTTTTAGAAACCTTATTAGAAATATTTATATAAATCACCTCTGTGACAAGATGATAACAGAATTCTGCTACAACAGCGTTTCTTCAGCAAGCTGCTACGACAGAAGGTTACAGGTGGATGTTCACCTGGGATGGAGATCTGCTGTGTTCATCTTAAAGACTGAATCAGCAGTTTCAGGAAACAGTATTATCAACAAGAGAAGAATTCCAGATTGAGTTTAGCAACACTTACCTGAGAGCTTTGACGGAGACTTTCTTTTTTTGCTTGAAACCTTCAAGAATTCATCTATAAGTAGCTCATGTGCAAAAGCTCGTTTATCAGGATCTGGTTCAAAGCAGCGCAATATGAAAGCCTTGGCTTCTGCAGACATGGATTCAGGAATCTCTGGGTGTATTTTAAACATGCCCACCTGAGACAAACAAAGGGAGAAACAGTGGCCTGCAGTGTTATTTTCCCAAACATTCAATAGCATTAAAAAAGTGTTTAAATTGTAAAAGTGGTATATTGTCCTCAAGCTTTGATATTATCTTTCTGCAACCAGTTTATTGATTCAGACAAAAAAAACCTATTACAAACTGTATAAACAATTACATTTAAAAACCGCACTATTTCAAGTAGAGGCTCTCGCAAAGCAGAAAACTGCTTTTCTCAGTTGTGTGTTTTGTTTTTTTTTCCCAAACATCCAGGCAACTGAATAGTTGCTATTGCTCCACTACTCTCTTCAAAATGACTCAGCTGAATCAACTCATACTTCCTTACATCCTCACTAACCAAGCATTTCCTTTATCTTCTTTTCCTGCAATCTCTAACTCTACCTTCTCCAAGACAGTCATAAGATTTCCTGTGTTTACAAATATTGGTCTGAGCTGTACAAGAAAGATGCCTGACCTTAAACATAGCTGCTTGTGGTTCTCCCAGTTCATAGAACGGAGGCTTGCCTGTAGCCATCTCAATGATAGTGCAGCCCAAAGACCAGATGTCTGCAGCCTTCCCGTAGCCACGTGGCCCCTTGTCTATGATCTCCGGTGCCATATACTGAAGGGTGCCTGTTTAAAACATGCTCATTTTTTTACTTAGGTGCACTAATGAGGCAAAGAGATAGCTAAAGCACAAGAGGAACAAAATCACTGGGGTTTAAACAGTATTGAGAGAGTTAAAAAAAATACTCTTTATTATTCAAAAGTCAAAAATTTCCATATGTATTCTACACAAAATTCAAAATACTATTCAAAACATTACCTGTGCTAAAAGCATCTAATATCACCTACTGATCTGATCGCTTTTCAAAGTCAGTTACAATTATTAAGGGGTTTCAATAAGCTTTGGATCAGACTTAGTTTTAATTTACTATATTGTAGATTGAGATTAAAATAAGGAAGATCACTCTGAATTGCATCCAGAGAGGAAAAGGAAGTGAAACCTGAAATCTGAACCTAAAACAGCAAGCGACATGAACACTTTTTCTGAAGTATGGGAATCAACGTGGCGCATCTTTCTGCATTCTGTTCCATTTAGAGGAGAAATGGAAGAGCAGAGGAGGGAATTAGAATAACAGTCACTTCTCATTTTGCATAATTATTTAATGCAGTGTCACTGCACGATTTAACATCCAAATCAAAATACCAAGCCGAATGAGGACTGAGTTAATGACAGGCTCTGTAGGTAAGCAGTTCTGGAGATGAAGCCAGGATGTCCAAGCCAGTCATGAAAGAAAAAAAAGGTAGCCTTTGATCATCAAGATGAAAAAGGCATGGTCATAGAAGAGACAGACTCAAATATGACACAGGAAAAGATACAGCTCTTCTGTTGTAGAGGATTTTCACGTCTCAAGTGGAACTTCCAAACCAGCATTCTCTTTGAACAGTGCATCCAAGTACAGTGTACAGCTTAACATTAGGTATACAAAAACAGTTATTCTTGCAGCAACCTTTTAGATTGATTTCAAGTCAATGAAAGTTCAGCAACTGTGGATTCTGACCCTACATGCACAGTTCGAGTGAGGAAACAGAGTGTCCTCTAGAAACATACCAGTGAACGTTTCAGTACACGGGTTGATTCCTGCAAGTCTCTTTGAAGTTCCAAAGTCTGAAATCTTTAACACTCCACTGTACGTGTTGATAAGCACATTATCACCCTGAGGAACAGAACATTCAGAGCAATTATTTTTCTCTGCTGACTCTTCATCTAAGACTTCTTGCGCAGCCTGTTTCTCCAATGTACTCTTTAGTGAGTAACAATTACTTCCTAAGGCTCTTAAGAGGGGAGGTTAAAGAGGAATCAATAGTGTTCATGCCTTATGTAATCCCATTATCAGAAACTTCATCTCAGCATGAACTTCCCCTACTACCGGAATTCAGTTAAAAAATACTAAGAGAGGGGAAAAAGGCTGTTCTTGTTTTGTTTTGTGTTTTGGGGTGGGGTTTTTTTTGTTTTGGTTTGATTTTTTTTTAATGTCTTTTTTTTTTTAAAGGGAACTTTTTAATCTGCAGTCTCCTTGGAAAAGGAGCTAATACTCCATTCACAATCATCTTCACTTCTAATAAGCTTTTTTTCAAAGTTCGATCATGTAACTGAAAACAGAAATAAAAATATCCACTTTATCACATGTTAAGTGGCTATATGTCAATTCTTCTAAAATAAAATAAACAACATATTTTGTTGGTGCAATTCAAATTAATAATGGTTCACTCACCTAACCCACAGTTCAGAATTGCAGAGAGGGTATGTGACAACGAAGAACTTTCAGAAAAAAAGTCTTTAAATTATAGGACAAATACAAGGTTATGCAGTTACATAACACTACCAGGCTTAATTCTCTGCAAATACTTACCTTTATGTCTCGATGCACTATTTGATTATCATGGAGGTATTTTAATCCTTCAAGAATCTGCTTGGTGTAAAAGCCAATTGTCTGCTCATTATTTTTTAATGGTCCCCATTTTGATCGTAGAAGAGCAGAAAGGCTGCCTATAATTTTGGAGAGCAAAAAAAGTGAAAGTAGAAATCTAATTAAATTCTGCCTTCTCCCCCAAAGGAAAAAAAAGTAACAACAAACATCAGTCCCAAACCAAGCATAGGCACCTCTTCTATAACCAAAGGCCTCTACAGGAAAATGCTTACTTGCATCATCACCTGCCTGAGTAATTAAAAAGAGAGTCTCAGTATCTCCACTGGCTTCAGCTGCAGCAGATAAGCATCCAGCACCTCCACAGTCTCTCAAAAAGCTAAGCTCAAGAAGTGGGATCTTTGCTGCATCTGGCTGCTGAGAGTTCTTTGGTCTCAAACAGAAGCAACAATCACCAATTGCCATTCTCTTGTGCTAGGTACCCAAGGAGAGCTCAGCCATCTGAGGCTAGCTGCAGCCTTTCTAGTTGGATGACCACAGATCATCTCTGATCCATAGGGAAAAGGAGCTCGTGTGCCACAGAGCTGATCCAAACTGTGTCTACAGCACATCCGATGTAAATACTCAATAAGAGGACTCAAGAACCTTGAAGACAGTTTTCCCCATCAATTTAGGGAAGATATATTAAAGAATATTATATTTGCATTAAATATATCTTGCTGCAGTGCTATAGGTTTTATAATTTTACAATGTTAAAAAAAACCAACCAAACCAACCAACCAATCTCCCCCACAACTTACCACCTGGCACCTGTTCCATGAATATCTTAATGAAACCATTCTCACTAAGAGAGCCTAAATACTGGACAATGTTCTTATGTTTGAGATGCTTATGCAAAGCTATTTCTTCATGCAGAGGTTGGGAATACCTGGAAAGAAAAGAAGCCGCTTATTCAATATTGACCTTCAGGAAGAAAGTCTTGTGTTTACCATAGTAAACTGTGGTTTACACTGAAGATGACTATGTGTTAGATGCATTTAACAACAGTGGTTCTGACCACTGCACACTAAAAATCACGTAACCACATATAAATACACATAACATATAAAATATATATAATATTAATGTATGCAAACACACACAAAATGTTATAAATGTACATAGACAGACTGAGCAAAACAAAACTTGTGGAAAATGAACTCTCCAACTGAACTGGAAGAGAATAAACAGTTGGGCAAGTGGTTTGATTCAGACCAGTGCCAAAATGAACCAGTAAACCAGGAACTCAGTGTATAATTGAAACCACCTCAATAATGAAAACAAATCACCATTTAAATTTTAATTGAAGTAGAAGTCTTATCTGAAAGCAAGAGTGGATAGCTATCAGAGTAAGAAGACAGGAGTCATTTCATGGGGAGGTATTCAGAAGAACTGATCAAAACCATCTCATCAAACGTAATTGAGTCCTAGGTAAGATATTTTTCAGAGATGTAAGCTTTTCAGCAGTCTTTTAGCCAAGAAGGTTCTAGAGTCCAGATCCTTCTCCAGCGCGGAACACCCCTGAGCTCAGCAGCTGCCCTGCTCCCTGGGCAGCCCTAACGCTCTCCTTCCAACCATGGGCAAATCACGCACACCCTAGCGGGTCAGCTGCCAGGTTCTGGGTATTGTCTGGCAAAACGTAGACAATATGCCGAGAATCTGGCAGCTATTTTCACTAAAGCACTAATGACCGCAGCCAGGCTTGCAAGGTAACTGAAAGAGAGTAAGGACCCAGACCTCCTTCCATCAGTCCAGGCATCAGAAGTTGCTGCAGAGTCTTGAGCAAGTGGAGGACATATTCAGATGCTGACACTCAGGGAGTACTAAACATCACTGCAAACGCAACCTTGCAGCTATTTGCCACTGAAAAGACTAGTTTTACCGCCATCGGGTAGTGAGATGGATGGTGAACTGG
>NW_010131990.1:0-336 GCF_000699245.1 Pterocles gutturalis | reverse complement strand
CAGGGTTGTGGGACCCCCAGGTTTGGGGGCTCACAGATTGTGGACACTCCCAGTGGGGACCCCACCCCCGGGCTTGGGAACTGCCAGGATTGGGGACCCCCAGGGCTGGGGGACCTCCAGGGTTTGGGGACCCTGGGCTTGGGACCCTCAAGGTTTGGGGACCCCCAGGGTTGTGGGATCCCCAGGACTGGGGAACCCCCAGGCTTGCGGCCCCCCAGGTTTGGGGACTCCCAGGGTTTGGGGACCCTGGGCTTTGGAGCCAAAAGGTTTGGGGACCCCCAGGGCTGGGGATGTCCCAGTTTTGGGACCCCCAGGGCTTGGGGACTCCCAGGGCTT
>NW_010131989.1:18322-28754 GCF_000699245.1 Pterocles gutturalis | reverse complement strand
ATTCTATGATTCTATGATCTGATAGATCAGCTACTTACTTTAATCATTTTCCCTTGGTACTGCACACTAGTAATCCTGAAAACTGCCACACCTGGTCTGTGTGTCCTGCTCTAGCTCTGCCAAAGCAACATTTTGTTCTTTTGGGATATCACTAGTCCCTTCTCAGTAAATCTCTACTTTAGCCTCTCCAGTATAAGCTGAAGTCACATAAACAGGGATAACTCTTCCAATGTCATTTTGACTCATATGGGGTTGCAAGGCCAGGAAACAAAAATGCTATTTACAGAGAGCAAAGCTTTCCTGGACAAGCTGTAAAGAGGTATTTCTTCTTTAAAAAAATTAACCTCTTATTCCTCTTTATTTGTTGGGGTCCTTCTATATCACATTACATTCTACAGGAGTGAAGAAATGCCATCACGCATACATTAGTGTCAGCACTGAAGTGACTGTATAAACTTTACCCTCCACACACAATTCAGATTAACATCACACAACCAATCCCTGCATGCAATCCACAAAACATTAATGACTTTGAAACACTTTCAGTTAAAATGATATGACAGCTTTCCAAAACATGGCAGGCATGTCTGTCCAAATGGCGGTCTTTAAGAATCTCAAGGCAGGCAGCAGAAACAGGCAGAACACATTCAAAACAAGTTGTGTTACAAGGGACCACATTACTAGCCTGTGGTCTGCATCTGTCTCAAATGTTTCACCTCGGTCCCATCAAACACACAGGAGGGGCAATAGGTGGTAAGAAATAGCTGATGTCTTTGCAAATTTTGCAGAGGACTTGATGGCTTCACATGCATTAGAAGAGACGAAAGCAGAAAGAAAAATGAAATGAGCATTCAGTGGCCATTTGTGCTTCCTCCAAGGGTCACGTCAGGGCAGCACTAGGCAGACATGAGGTAATCCCTGTGAGTAAACTGTTTTCAAGGTGACAATACTCCCTGGCTCAGTAACAATGGCCTCAACTGACATTAGAGTGCACCTGTACACCCTGGGGCACACGGATGAACTGCGGGCCTGTTTACCAGCAACCTCATTCAATTCTCCTGCCAAGATCTGCAAGGCCTGAGAACACAACAGCTCCATTCCAACAGTGCCTCCGTGTTCTGGCAGCCTCCGCAGCCCTTTCCGCTTCCTATTTACCTCATCCTACCCCGGAGGATAGGAAGTCCCCTTACTCACAGCTCAAGGATGAGGACCACATCCGTCTTGTTCTCATAGATGTCATGCAACTTGATGATGTTGGCATGCAGAATCTGCTGCAGAATAGTAACCTCCCGTTCAATTTCCTCACGTCTCACTCCACGACGGCTGGCCCGACTCTGACGTTTTTTAATGAACTTAGCAGCATACTCCAAACCGGTGCTTTTTTCTCGACATTTCTTCACTATAGCAAACTGGCCACTGCAAAGACAAGATAACAAAAATTCTCTTAAAGCTTTCACATAATCACAGCTTCCCGAAGAAGCCATTCATATACAAGGTCTGATCCTGCAACCCCTGAGCAACACTGCTAACCATACATCCCTGTTCTTGGTACAACAGCGAGGACTGTCAGTGTTCTGCAGCCAAAGCCACTAGAGCATAACAAGGTAGCCTCCTGCTGCATCTGAAATTTAGCAAAACCAAGCAGTGTCTGACATGAAGGGAGGATAGATGTTACAATCTCTAAAAACCAGTTCATGTTTAAATGAATAAGATCTGTCTCAAAAGGTTCAAATTACCACTCCTTTGCTGGGTCATGCTTAAGGCATTCCAGTCTGCAACACACCACTGGATGTTCTGAAAAGACACACATGCATTCAACTATTTCCCTTAAGCATAATCTCTCAGAAAAGAACTCGAAGAATTGATAACCCTTTGGAAATGCAGAACTGGCCCCCGTAACCAATTCTCAAATAACATAATGGTTTATTCACGTTTCTGCACTTTACTTGATAATTTAGATGTAAATGTAACTACAGTAAGTGCAGCTTTCTCACTGATTCTGTGATAAGGAAATTCACACTGTACCAAATAGCAAAGTGGCTGCATTAAAGTTTAAAAGGCATGTAGCTGCCATTTGCCAATAAAATTTTCCTCACTCTGGCTCCTAAAGTAAGATATTCCAGTCCAACTGTAACATTTCCCTCTATCTCCTAAGAGGGAGACACTTGGAGGTCCGATGATTAACCCAAATACAGTAACCCTGCAGGATGCAGCCTTATGTCACTGGTGGGAACCTTGCAAGATGAGACAGTTAGGAAAGTAGGGGACACTGCTTTGTTCCTTCTTTGTGGGAGCTTTTCCTCCATCACACCCTTGAGAGGCACTGTTTGAATCTAGAGAAGGCACCATCTCCAGAGTTGATGTTACTACCTTCTCAATTGTCTTCTGAAAAAATAACTGTAATCAAGCTGAGAGATGTCTTATCAAAATTAAGAAAGGAAGGTGGTCTGCAGCTAACCCAGGATTTGAGTAATACGTGTTCTACACAAGGCAAGAACGTGGAATAAAACAGCGATTACTCAGAGGATCCCTTTGCTCATGCCATTTGGAAGGGACAAGAACAACTATGTTATATCTTAGAAACATTTAACCACACTAAAATCACAGACATACAAACAAGGAAATTAAATCATAACCTATTACTGGGTGTTCGCATTTAGTCTATACAGAACATGTTAAGAGAGCTACTTCTACCTTACAAAAACTAAGGGAAAGGGATGGTCTGTAGCTAAAGTACTGGAGGAATTGAGTGATCTGAATTCTGCCATAGACGTATTGTACACCCTTTAGCAATTCACTTCTGCCCCATCAGCAAAACAGGAAAGAGACTTCCTTTCTCCCACACCGTATCCTTACGGATACTCGTATGCTGCTCAGCACAAAGGTGTCTCTCTCAGTTTGCTGCTGCTGTAGGACAACCAGTGCTGTGCCATGCAGTGTAACAGGCTCTTGGCCAAAGTGACCCTGAAAAGCAGACAAAAATCAGACTTAAACAGAAACACATTTCTTTTCATGAAGGATCACTGAGCAGATCTAATTAAACACCTGTAGCTTTTTAGGTTTGATTTTAATCTGAAATACTCAAGTTAAGCAAAGAGTAGTGGGCATATAGATTTAAATATATATTAACTTCTTAGATTTAGTAATGAAGATAGCTTCAGACTAACAAGTATTTAGGTATGTGAAGCCTGTATGACTTGAGGTTTCATCACGAACTCTAAATTCCTACTAGTCTTTACTAAAACCAAGTTAGGATAAAGATTTTTCACAGAATTCATGGAAAATTGCCTTGTTTGGACACAAACACTCTGCAATTCTCAGGTTTTCCTTAGATCTTAAAAAAACTGAAACTAAAAAACTGACAGGTTTAAAAAAAGAAAACCCAGGCTAAAGCACAAAAAGCACTGACATTAATTCTTTCAAACAAAACTGATGCAGACTCTCTGCTCTCCTACATCAAGCACCTCCAGGTAACAACTAGGATTAAGAACATTTGGTCTTGACATAAACTTAAGTCAGCCCAAACACAAATGAGGTCAGTCCATTCCATTCGGGATGAGTTTCATTCACTCACCACTCTCTCTCACTGCTCAGTAGGAAGCCCACTATTTTCAGTGATTCAGTAACTTACATACAAAGTATTAAAACAAACTACACTTACTTTCAAACAAATAAGTATGTTCTAATGAGCCTTCTTGTGTCTAATAATACTTCAGAATTTTCTATGACTTCACCTTTCCATAACTAGTAGTGCAGACCTAGACATAACGACACATAAAGTACATAATAAAGTGGGAAGCTGAACTTGAGCTGGTGAAAAGCAAGGAGGTAGCAGGTAAGGGTTGCAGTGGCAAGAACAATAGTCACGGAAAATTACTCTAGTAGCAGCATTCAGAGATTGCATTTGGTAAGTCTGATGGTCGGCTGCTGCTGACAAGTCTTGGACCAGTATCTCTACAATAAAATCTACAAGAGTATTAAAGGAAATAAAAGTTTTCTGCTTTTGTTTGGAGACTAGTTAAAGGACCTCACAGCCCACCTGAGTACATCTGCAATTGGAAGTAGCAAGAAGTTTATTACTGCCCTAAATCTCTGCCAGAAACTCTAAGCCGCGAGTTAACCTCTTGCTATTTATTTTTCCATTGCCAGATTATGGGAGGGATTTATCAAACTCCCTTTTGGCAGCAGGAAAGAAAAAGAAAAGACCGCAGAATCCGCCTTGCAGGCAGGCCATGGATGTACTGCCACAAACACTGCCGTGGTGGTGAAGCACAGCAGGCAGCCGGAGAACTGAGCCTATGGATAGGGTCATGCGCTTCAGTTTGCTTTGTTTAAATGTACAACGCATCTTGTGATAACAGCGAGATGAAAAACCAGCAAGCTGTAAAGACGGAATAGGATCTCAAACAAAGTTTGGCTAAAACTATTGCTTCATGAAAGCTGCATTTTGTTCTGGCAACTTGACATCAAATGCAGGGTGTAAGCAACATCTGCAGAATCTCAGTGAATTTTTATAATAATTAGAATGAAAAACATGGAAATTAAGTCTACCATCCATGTACTCCATATCCTACCAAGCCTTCCTTAGTCAGAAAAGGGTCAGGTTTTATCAATGAATATTTGAGAGAATCATACTTTTGCAAAAATATCAAAAATACTTAACTGCATTTCCACCATGGAGCAGAAATAAATTTTAAAGTTCTAGGAAGCTATATGGCCATTAAGCCACAGTCAACTAATAAATAAGGCAGGGAAACCTCTGCAAACAGTGCAAACACTTACCCTTGCCTGGCATGCGTAAACCCTAACAGGTATGCAAGACCCTACCACCAAAAGACCTATCTTACCCAAGCCTTTGTCTCCTCAGATGTCCAACCACTTTACGAGCAGACAAAACCAGACAGCGAGCTCCTTTTTACACTCCAGATCAGCCCCGTTCTCCCCTGCCACAATGCCCGAGATCACACTGCAAGAATTGGCAGGTCTCCAGTCCCAGAATACATGTTTTGTAGCAGATATTTCCTTACTCAGGGCACCAAATGCAGACCTGCAAGGAAAAGACTCATCTTACAGATAACCTTAACCTTCAGCTACTGTGATTTTATCAGGCAAAATCTCTTCATAAGAATGACAAACCAACTCGTTAAGGGCAACCCCCATGACTACACTGTAGAAGTACCGAACTGTTGTTGTTTCCAGTAGTATTATATCTTTCACTAGCTTGGTAAATGATGCAAGCACAGCTGGAACTTAAACTATGCACCATATGCAGCAACTATATTCAGAACCTTATATAATGTACCTAGTGCTTCATTAACACATATCTGGTTGGAGTCTGTCTTAAACCTACAAAAGCAAAGAAATTAACAATGAAGGCTGTCGCTTGGTGCTCGAACGCTCTCAAATGCTAACACTCCACAGCAGAGGCAGCCTCTCATTTCAAGGGTTCAAACAACGCCAGAGAGCAGAGCCTGAAGTACTTCTTTTCGGTTTTCATTTTCATATGTACCCTAAACACTTTTCAGGAGAGACATAGGAACAGATGTACTTATCCCTTTAGCAATAAATCATTCACAGATGGAATCGAGACTGCACCCATTTATCAAATCCATTAATTCATTCATATTTCTGCCTCCTGATTTTACCATTACATGCAAACCCTAGAGAACTTAAGAGAATGAAATTCTTGCTACAAAAACCCCAAACTTGCCTTAAACATTCCACTAAAACGGATCATTCTGTAGTGCTGAGCGCTGTTTGTGTAAAACACTGTGGGTTTCCTGGTTTGTCTGTTTGTTCATTTTTTACAAGACATGCATCTTGCTTGATCCAGACTTTCTAAACAGACATGGTACTAATGTTGCTGTGTTCGCTTCCTTGAATTCTCTCTGGGGACGTAAATTTTGCCAGCAAAGTTTAGGGAGAAAACACTATTTTATGAGTGCTATAATCAATAGGAACGAACACGGTCACTTTTGCACTTAAAAAGTCTATTGATACTGGGGATTTTGTACATTTTTGTTTACTTAGAAGCTTTTAAAAATAATAATGACACGGTGTAGTAACTCCCATCTTCTCCTTTTACATGCTTACAGTCTGGGACAATCGTTCATTCATCACAATACCCACCGTGATGGGTGATTTACTCTTTTCCCCCTGCGTGTGTACCCAGCCAACATGCACTCCACCTGCTCCTGTTGCACTTATTATGCCATTTCCTTTATCCCTTTAAAAAAAGGCTTTTGCAGACAGGCTTTACTGAGACGGCTTGTGACAGAAGTTGCAAGCCACAGAGAAAAATAAAAATGCACAATTTCTTAGCCTAGGACATTTAAGAGAATTAAAGTGTAATTACCCACGACACTGTCCATAACCCAGGCTAACCTGCTTCCCTACTCACTGCAGAGCATGTTTGCTTTTCCCAATCCTGTTTCCTGAATTCCCAGGGTCTTATTAAAGCACCACAGGATAATGCCAATGCATTTTCCAACCACCCTAAAGACAGCTGTCACAAAGCAGCAGCTGGTGTATCTCTGCACACAAGCAGCTCCATGTTTTGCCAGGCATGGATACACTGGATCACACCAAGAGGACAGCTAAAGGCTGGAGAAGGGACAGGCAGGGAGAAGAGTCTGCAAAAAGTGTTAGAGGGGTAGCATATTGCTCTGCTTTTCTACCAGACACAAGAAATAGTTCATGTGGAGGCCCATACAGCTATGAAAAAAAAAGAGGATGTCTCACTGGTATTTTACAATCACAGTCAGACACACTTTGGATTTCTTGCTAACTACAGAGCTTATACAGTCAAGGACCAAGACAACTGCAATTCTGGACCTCCTAATGCATCTGCATTCAGCACGTAAGACTCAAACAATGTCACCTTCCCAAAACGTTCCATCCAGGCCAGGAAAACGGTCGAAGACAGGAAAATATGTCTCTCTGACACGTGAGTTGACAGCACTGAGAAACTAAGCTATTTACTTAATTTCACATTGGGAGGCTGTGGCTGATCTCAGACTTGAAATTAAATGTCACAGCTCAGATGTCCAAACTTCAGCCAAATGACTTCACCAAAATTCATGGGTTTTAGTATAACACTGAAATGAAGATGACTTGCACCATAAACACACAAGGTAAGCTCAGAGGCTGACACTTCCTAATTTTTTAAATTTCATGTTAAAGAAATTTTGTTCCCTTTCAGGAATATTTTGGACAGCTGTACAACAGCCTTGTCACAGCTTCAATATAGGCTGTCGTCAATTGCGGTAACAGCTCAAGAGTATAAACAATAGCAGCTGCAGCCTGTCAGTTAGAATATAATTAGTACAACATCAAATATGTCCATCATTAACAAGGGAATTTATCCTAGCAATGAAGACAACCTATTATTCGCATTGCTGCTGTCATCTGGGAGATTTGTCACTGCCTAAGAGCACAGAGACAATATTGCTGGCTGGTTTTGGAGTCTACTTTCAGCTCATGCTTTAGAGGAGCACTAGTTCAGCTTATTTAATTGTTGCGCTGTTCAGGAAAGAATGTAGAAAGGCTGTAGAGAAGAGAGAAACTGGACACTCCAGAATAACAGGATAACTTCTTGATCTGTTTTCAAAGTTTATTTTTACTACTGGTTCTGGAGTGTAATGCTCTGGGGCAGAACTGCACTTGAGAGAAGGGCAGAAGTACAGTGTGCCAGTTCTGAATGCCTTGATGCATAGCAGTGGTATTGCTACGGAGCATGAGAATACAGAGAGCCTTTAAGCAACTGTTTGTATAGGTGTCGGTTTACACAAATCTTCTGATATTCCAGAAATACCACATCACTGAGTATCTGTCATGAAACACCGAAAATATGTAAACAAACTACTGAGATGACAGTACGGGTTACCCAACTCCAGTCAGGCTCTCTGAGGCCAGAGTGGGGAGGTGGCAGGAAGCTGACTGTGATTTGAGAAGAGCAAACCATTTCTTCTCTACATACCGAAAATATATTCCCTTTCTGCACGTTCAGTCTGTTCTTTATATCCTGTTCATATTCATCTTAATTTCATTCACTAAAGAACTGTAAAAAAAGAGGATTTTTAAAATTATTATTTTTTGGTACTTGTTAAAACTTCAAATTCCCACAAAGTAGATGATACATTAGAACATGCTGACAGATACACTTTACACTGAAGTATGTTTTCAAGGAGTTCTTTGAAGAGCAAGCGAACCTGGCAGAGGACAGTGCTCTGGCATTCTGCCGGTCAAGTGGCAAGACTCAAATTCCCTAGATGAGCCAGGACAATTTATTTTGGAACAGATTTGCTTGGGATTTTAGGCAGCAACCTCCCGCTGACTTTAATGGTAATTAGATTCCTACACACTTAATGGCAAACACCACCTTACTCTGTCTATAGTTCATTTCACAAAAGTCTGTAAAATGCAGATAATGCTACTGGAAAAATCAAATAAAATTTTCTGGAACTATAAATTAATTTCATGTCTCTAGACATGATTAGAATTGCAATTATAATAATATTTTTATTCACTAGGTGTTCCTGCAGAAGAATACATGAACAGAAAGAAAACTAAAATCAAACCTAACAGGATTTTAACTGCCTAGATGCACATGCACATTCTTCTCTGTGACATCCAGTGATAGTGACAAGGGGCAATGGGTTCAAGCTGGAACATAGGAGGTTCCACTTGAATATGAGAAAAAACTTCTCCACGGTGAGGGTGACAGAGCACTGGAACAGGCTGCCCAGAGAGTTTGTGGAGCCTCCTTCTCTGGAGACATTCAAAGCCCGCCTGGATGCGTTCCTGTGTGATCTGATCTAGGTGTTCCTGCTCCGGCAGGGGGATTGGACTAGATGATCTTTCGAGGTCCCTTCCAATCTCTAACATTCTGTGATTCTGTGCTCTTCTCTGTGACATGCACACTACCGCAAATGCAAACTAGTTTAACACTTCTTTTCACAGAGCACCTACAAACTCAGTTGGAAATCTAAGCATTCAGTTGGGATTCCTTTTGTTTCCAGTGCGGGAGGTGTTCGCCTGAGGCAGGAGTTTCAATGAGAAGCCGCTCCGCTCAGCTCAGCAATGCCAGCAGTGCATGGCCAGGCTGGTGAAAGGGTGCAATCACAGCCCATTGCACAAAGCAAAACACAGCAATACTCTTTCCACACAGTCTTTTTTACTTGAATGGTGCCATAAGTATTCTATTAATCTTTTTTGATGTTGGTTTAGACTTACAGCAGACGTAGGGAGGTAAAAATTAAAAAAAAAAAAAGTTGAAAGTTTCATCTTTTTATTTGAGAAGAACAGAGAACAGCAACCTGAAGTACACCAAGCTACAGAAGTATCAATGTGGTAATACATCAACACATCTGGTACTGCTGCACCAGTCAGAAAAGTTCATTACACTAGAGTGGACACACGGAAACGCTTTTAAGGGAAGCAGAGATGACCTTCTACTCTCCTGGATCCTCTCCTCCCTCACATGTTTTATTGTTGCTTTTTATGTCCTAACAAGGTTACACTGAGCTCTTGCTAGCCCGGCTTCAGTTCTTGCTCAGATGCACACTCCTCTCAAGGCTGAAGCCAAGTTAATGAAGCCGTGGTCACTACACAGACAGCTGGTTTTCACAGTGTATCTACATCCCCGGCAACACAAGGGCCTTGAGGAGCCTGCTCACACCAGAAGTCTCAAAGCCATACAATGGAGGAAGACAACAAAACGCAAGCCTGACTATAATTCAGATTTGGATTAGTTAATGGGAAGGTAAAAGGCACAGTGGAGAACTCTGACATTTTCAAGTTACCCTGTTTGAACTGCTTCCTCTCCACATCCGGAGGAAAACAGAACCACCCAGGTGCCGAGCTCAGCTTGGGCAGAAAACTAGGCTGCCGCAGGCACATCACTTCATCCCTCCACCTCCCAGCAATACCCTGAAAACAGCAGTCGTACCTGCAGGATAGAACAAGGTGGTTCTGACTCGTGTTTACATCAAATTATGAACACACAATTCTGATTTAAGGTGATTTTCTATAGAAGAGTAGGGTAATGTTTCAGTCTCACAGCATCCTTCCCCACTACCCAAAACACGCTCTACGTATCTAAAAGCAAGATTTGGAGCACATCATCATACACAAGGCACCATACCATAAAAAGCACCTTCCTATAGTTGGCGGTCGTTTACAGGATAACTGAAAAAATGAGCTTTCACACTATAAGAAGGTGTTCACACTTGGAATAAAAACAAATTTTATATGTATCTTTTTCTTCACATTTAAGACATTCAGTTGTGGGAATGCAAGCATAAAAGAGTTTATTTGCTATTACAAACCCTACCCCAAACAAAGACAAACCATGTATTTCAAATTTGTGATTGCCTGTGCTTAGGAAACCAAAACATTGCTTCGATCTAATTTTAGGTTCACTAGACTTTGC
>NW_010131989.1:0-18298 GCF_000699245.1 Pterocles gutturalis | reverse complement strand
TCCCTAATTGGATAAAAAATTATGTTTGTGCCCTTTAAAAAAAAAAAAAAAAAAAAAAAAAAAGAAGACACCTTATCCAGTGTCATATATTCTCTGACCTGAGTCAATATGATATATTTAACCATGAAAATAATTTTATTTATGTTTACTGACAGCAGTTGTTACTTTACAGTCTATGTCATAAGCCAAGTCAGCTTCACGTTGTCCTTTCTTCAGTGAATGAGCTTGCAGCATCCTTTGCTTTGATTCTGCTTAATCTACGGTTACAAGTGAGTAAAAATCCTAAAAATCTACTATAAAATCATCATGTTTACATTCTCAAGTTAATATACATAAACATAATCACAGATAACAGTGTCTACCTAGCTTGAATGCAGGACTTCTCTAGATTCAAGAGGCTGCTCAGACATGATAGTTTACTTAGTTTCAGCAGAGTAATTGATTCTCAGTTACAACAATTAGTTTTATGTCAACAGTTTTACTCATCATACCTTTTTGCAACTATTAAATTCAGATTTGTTTTAACTGGTGATCTCAAGCTTAGAAAGTCTGCATCTTATTCTTTCATCTTTTTCACTCCTACGTCTTTTTCTTGGAAAAACTACACTCATCACTTTTTCACGGTTGCATTTTCATTAGCCTTCAAAGCAAAGTCCTCGAGAATTCTTACTAAATGCTTTTCTAAAAAAAACCTGGAAAAGCTGTTTTCCTCTCAAATCTAAGTGATTAGAGCAATTGCTCTACTGCATGTAATTTTATCAGGCTAAAGACTCTCCTCCCTCTTCCCTTACACTTCAGAGGTAACTTCTGCCAGCTGCAATTGCACTGGTGTGATCGTCCCAGCAGAAAGGACAGGAGTCTGCTGGCAACTTCTACAACCCATTTGTGTGCTCTCAGATCATTTATGAAACACAGCTCAACCAAAGGCCATGCAAGGTTCACAAAATATGCATAAAAGCACTTTCCTGGAAGTTTTTTGTAGGAAGTCTGGTCACAGCCACAAAGAACTGGAAGCCTTCTGTAAGCGGACTATAGCAATAATTTGTAGTATGTTTTACTTTTGATAGACTTTTTTTTTGTAGACTAAACCAGCAGAAATTTAATCTAAGCAGGGAATAAATAGCATGTCCAACAGCACGGTATTTACAAAGAAACTAGAGTACGATAGCTGAAACAGCAAAAGAGAAATCCTGGCATGGCAAGGTCACTGAAGGGGAAGTATCTTGCTGTTTCCATAAGACTTTATGGAATGAAACTAAAAACCCCCAAACCTTCATCTGTTAAATACACTGCTGACATCTCTCGTAACTTCATAATGAGCTTTAAAAATAAAATTGTCAGAAATGTCACTGTGCTTCCTGGTTAAGCTGCAAATGAAAACTGAGTTTTGGTTTTTTGGGGGGGTTTTTTCCAAACAAAATGCAAACAAAGTGGCTACCTCTCCTAAAGCAACTGCGCAGAACCTAATCTGGCAGATGCCAGATTATGACAGGATGACCTACAACTTTTCTTAATAGAGCATTTAACAGGAATTTTGCTTGGCTACTGAAAAGTAGATTAACTCTTCATGTGTGTAAAAGATGCAGAAGTAAATCCAATTCACAATATACTATGGCTCTCTTTTGAACCTTTCATGCAAGATTGTTAACAGAAATATCACTAACTTACCCCAGCCCTGTGGTATAGACTGAAAAAATATTTTTATGATATGTGAAACAACTAACATGACTTAATTTCAGGCTCACTGAGTGCCCAGGCAGTGTCAGGATGTCTTCTAACCAAACCAGCTAATGTTAGAGAGCCGAGTATCCCAATACCACTACTCTAACAACATGCTCATCTTTAAACCTAATGAGAGGCACTATTTTAGAGAAAAAAAAAAGTCAGCTGCCACTTTTAAACACACTGGCATTTTCACTCACAACTCATGTTTTTACTGATTGTAGAGTACTCTAGAACACCGTGACTTTGCCAGATAAGTTTCAATAGTCACGACAGGTAAGCGCTGAGCACCTTTGGACATTTGCTGTCCCTAATAATGTCACCGTCTGGCACCCTTCAACCATGTCTCTTTACAGCTCACGCAAAGGTACATGCATCCTGGCCCAATTTCTGTGTTCACTGCCAGAGGAGAATCAGAACAGTACGGGAATATGGCCTCAAACAGAAGGACCTGGTTCACTGGAATATGTAGCGAGCAAATAAACCATCTGAAATTCAAAGTAAGATTCAATAAATCTAGTGTTTCTGAACAATGCTATCATTTACTAAAGGCAATCAATAAAGTAACGTTATCTGCACTACAGCCAATTCATGCCTTAAACACTATTTTGGGTCATTAGCCCTGAGTCACCAGAAATCGTGCCACCTACTGAATCATCACCAGCATCTCCTGAAGCTGTTAAATGTTTTTGGAAACTTCCCAATCACGCAGGGCCCTTATCAGCTCCCGAGGCTGGAGGAGCAGAGCCTGCAGGGATATAGCAGGAGCCCAGCAATTCTGGCAAGTTCCCAATAGCCTGGCAAGCTTTTATGTAACCTGAAGCTCAAGAAAAAATGCACATGATAAAAAATTTTCCCCGCTTATCACACTTAGCTTTTAGATTGAATATCAGCTCCTGGAGTGGCAGTGAACAGAGTCCAGAAACCAAGGGAAGGTCAAAGCTGACTCATGCTCAGCAGTAATAGCCGATTTGATAAGCTGTTCCTTCTGCTACGTGGAGCAACACCAGTGCATATGTAATATGCATGCAGAAGGTTAGCACACTGTACCTTTGCCTTTAAAGGTCCAAATCCAGCTAGATATGGACTGAACGCAATATACCTGGGAGCAGACAAATTGTAAAAGGGGAGCAGTATTATGGTTAAACTATTTTTCTCCTTCCCTATGTATGAAACAGACATAAATCATGCTGGCATTTTAATCGAGATTTTAGAAAATTATCTGTAATGCCAAAGCCACAAAGGGTTGCTGAAACTCCCATTCCACTGTTCCCTGGGGATTCTTCTGCTCTGCCAAAATAAGAGGCGGAAGTTCTCCTCATCTTATCCAATCTTTACTATATTGAAGTAAACAATCTCCTCCAGCAGCAGGACAGCACAGGAGCTACATTATTTGTTCCCTCCACTCTTCCAACATAGGAAACAGAGATCAATAGAAATTTTCTCTTTGTGAGGATTACAGATGGACAAAACTCTGACATTTGGGTTATCTACTCTCTCACAAAAGCTGTGGATTCTGTAGTAAGTAATGATGACAAGTCCTGGCTTTAGGGTAGAGTCACCCACTTACAGTGTAACTGAATCCACCCTATGGGCTGCCCAAAACAGGCCAAAATGCTGGCACCAGATAAAACAAGTCTAGCTATTTGAGTGATCTCACACATCTCTCCTCATCAAAGCACCAACGCCTGTCATGCTCAGCTCCTACAACAGGTTTTCACTCTGGTTCAAAACCGTTGATATAGAATTTTAACAATGATTAATAGATGTAATTTGAGATAAATTAAGCTTGGCCATCAGACAAGTATCTGTAAACTCCGTTCTGCATGAGATGCTAATAAGTTGTCCTATGCTTTATCACTGTTAGTCCAGCGGTAAGCTGCACTGTTTATCTTATGTGTCTCTTCACTCATAAGTAACATTTTTCATTTCAAAAACATGGAACGAATACCATACAGTCTATTTTCTCAGCTGTTCAAATTTCCATCTGCTTTCTACTGCAAAGCAAAGTGGAAAAAACATTTTTTACAGAGAAAGCAAAGCAAAGACTGAGATTAGGCTTAATATCCACCAGTTAAAGACATGACTGAATCAGAGCCTTCTGAGCATTGCCACTGGGGTCACTCAGTTCTAACTATACTTTCAAAGCCAGATATGGGCTGAGGAGATATACTGAGATCACTTCCATCATTGACATGGATGCTGGTAATAAGGAATTCACTCAAAAAGAAGGCATGACTTTGTTGCTCAGTAAGGCCAAGGCCAGTTCTTCTCAGTTACTGTAGGTAGAACACCTTTGTTATCAGGGAAAAAAAAAAAAACAACAAAAACTGTCACTATTTTCTCTGCACTTTCTGTAACAAATCAGAGATTTTGGAAACAGCTGAAAACTAGCAGGGAAATCTGTTTAAAAAAGAAAAAGCAAAGATCGCCCACTCTACCACAAGGAATAAAAAAAAAAATTCCAAAAATTTTAACTGTATCAGATGGCTGATTACAATCATAGTGATGGTGACCAAGTACCGGAGACAAAACTGTTTCAACAGAAGATTCAATATATATCAAACACATGACATAAAATACTTTTGTAACAAGAATATTAACAGAGGTGCTGGTTGGTGCTCAATAATGAAACTTAAGTTTTGCATCAAAATCAAAGACTTGCTCTGTGTGCGTTGTAAGAAAAAAAATTCCAAGTTTATTCTTCGAAATTTAAAGAACTATTTCAAAGTACAAACTAATCTAATAACAGAATTAAGGTTTATGTCTGAGAAAGCCCAATACTGAACAATTTCTATAGACAGAAAAAAAATCCTGGTATGAAGATACTGTGTGACGTGTGTTAAGGGTGAATCTCTTGGCTGCAATTACACCCCATTTACCAGGGAGTCCACCTCGCTGGGTGACACAACTTTTTATCACAGATTTCCAAGTTCCTCCCCTACACAGAATACCTTGGTTATCTCTGCTTTTTGTTTTCACTACATAAATATTTACAAGTTATACTGCCAGAACAGCAATTATGTGCCAGGCCCCACGGTCCCACCACCCTGGTGAAATGTTGCACTTGCTGTTCTTCTAAGCTTCACCCAGAAAAAAGGTTTGACCTGCCTCAGCGAGCAGTGCTGATCCTGCACACACAGGGCCGGGAGGAGGCAGGAACTTACAGCTGGAGGAGGGGGACTACAGGAGGAACGACAGAAGGATCTTGCTTGGCTTTAATCATGAAACCGCACGCCAGGTCAGCAGGGGCTGGGAAACTGGAGGCTGGACTATGCCAAAACTAATGAACAGAAATCACAGTGATCACCTTGTGCGTTAAGGCAGTGACTGAATCACCTGGAATTTAATCCTGGTTTGATTATACAGAAAGCAAAAGAAAACAACTTCAACCAAAGTAAACACCTAATGCATGCACCTGTCTTGCTCTTTAGCAGAGTGCTTATGTACAACATGACTTTGCAGAACTAAATTACACAAAGAAATGAAGTACCTTATTCAAAGAGGAAAAAAATCCAGCAATCCCTTTTAAGTCCAGAGAGTGAATTAAAACTCCTTGTATTTAAAAATTCCATCAGAACATGAAACACTTATGTAGAAGCAAGAAACAAATATAAACATTCACAAGTGGCCTGAAGGAATGTTAACCACCATAAAAAAAATGGAGGCATCCATCACACCAAATACAGATTTTTTTTGTTCATACATGTGACAAAAATTAGCTACTATGTTTGATACACAAGCTCCCCCCTACAGCCCACCCCAAAAATTAACAATGAAGACTTGGAGCTCAACAAATCCTAAAAGCTTTTAAAACCAAACTAGATCATTCAGGGCAAGGAGGGGAAATCAGGAGGAGGAACTCTTCCTGCTCACCAAAATGACTTTCATTCAGCACATCAGTGACACAAAGCACCACTGCTTCTCCCCTACTGTCTACCAGACACTGGTAAATTGAAGCAGCATTAGAGAAATGAACAGCCACAGAAACTTGGGAGGTTATTCCCCTATATTATGAATAACTTTTCTTTCAGTAACATACTTATTTCACTAACCCAGCAACCTCAATGCTAAAAATATACATATTTCGAGGCAATTCGTATCCGAGAGTTTAGACTCCAAATAAATAAGCAATAGGGGAGCTGCACACTCAGTCTTCAATGTTTCCGCAGAAAATAAAATGCAGAAGATTAGGTAGTAAACCCAGCATAACTATTTAAAAAAAAACAAAACCCAAACAAACCAAGAAACATGAGGAAACAACTAAGTAGCGATATTTAAGCACATACAGCAGAAAATTCCTCAAAGTGAAATACAAACCATCCTAACATGCAGAAAAATGTCAAAGCCTTGCTGTAAAATTAATTTCCACAGACTAAGCCTGGCTCACTCATATTTAGCTCACCTTTCCCATTAACCAGGAATTAACTTGGGCTTCTAGGAACTCTTTAGTCACAGGATCCCACAGAAAACAGCCATGTCAGTATGCTTGTTTCCACAACTTCAGCAAGCCCCTGCTTGTTTTTCTTGACAGAAGAAAAGCTCTTACAACTTTAAAGACATGCCCAGCTGCCTTCCTCAGAGGCCGCCATGCTGCATCAGCAAAAAAAGGGTTTGTTGTGCCCAATGGAGAAGATTTCAAACTAGCAAGTAAACAAAATGCATTTTCTGTTTCTCATGTATACTCAAAGACCTAGTTTTGATTCCCTACAAGATCAGTCCATCAGACTATGCATCTTGTCTCCATAGAAGATCTCCCACCTCTGCAGAAACATAGCAAAGCCAGACAAAAGCTGGAGAAAGGAGAGGCTTGAGATAAGCACAGCTCCCAGCTACTGAGACAGGCAAGAAACCGGAACAGCAGGTGGTAAGGGTGGCATGCACTGCTGAGGAAGGCAGAGCCCCCTCTCTACAGTGACAGGACAATAACGGAGCAGAGGGGGAGACTTCCTTACCTAGAAATATCACACCATGGTTTGTCTCTGTTAAGCATGATCCGAGTCCTTGTATGCTGCAGAGAGCTGAGCCGCGGAGAGCAGGACAGTGTCTCAGGACACTGCAGCGCCATTCTCGCACCACCCCACAGGAACAGGCTTTCTCAATGGGCACTGTCATGAAACACTTCCGGACAAGCTCCGTGACACTTCCTACCCTCAGCCCAGACTTGATGTGTAACAGTGACACTGCCCAGAAGGCACAAATGTCAACAGCTCCCTACAGCCTGGCGGGCAACACGTTTGGGTAATAGATGACTCTGTGGTACAACCTTTTACGAATTACACTGCACATCTCTGAAATCCTAGCACTCTGTGCACATAGCACCACCACCCGTGTTTGCTAGAAGAACTGGAAAAGGCTCCTGCAGGTTTGTACAAGGACTCCTTTTGTCCAGCTATACAGAACGACCCATCCAAATCACAGGTCCCAAGACACTATACTAAAAGGCTCTCCAGTGAGCTTTATCGCTGCAGCTTTGCTGGAAACTTTATCACTAGCTCAGCAGGCCAGTTCTTCCTTCTCTTGGCCTCAATTTAAGAGTTTCCATTCCTGGTTGACTCTCACTGCCATCTCCCTTGCCACGAGAACTAGTGGTTATCTGACCTGCTCCATATTCCCAAGTCTAGTTAGCCTTCACTTCCTCACATTTTTCAAGAAGTATGTCCATTGCTCTGGCATGTTATTAGAGTGATCTGCTACAAACACTCCTGCTAATGGCTTATGCCCAGATTCTCCTCAAAACAGGCAAAGCTGTTAACAGGTTTCCTACAAAGCTTATTAAAATCAATGGCAAAAGATACAGTTTGCCACTACGTGAATAAAAGTGACATTGAGCAACATAAACTCAAATTTGACGAGTGATAAATTTTGAAAACATTCTATGGAAAATAATTTTTTGAAGTACCCGCTTTTGATCAGTATCTCAGACACAGAAAGAAGCTGAATCTGCCAGAAAGTCTGATGTCTTCAAAGAGTGACAGCATTAAATGCCCGGAAGGACTGTATAAAGTACTTCCAAATCACACAATCTATTGCCCTCGGGGGAAGGGGAAAGAGAAGAGAATCTTCTAGTACCTCTGCAGGCATTGATTACTCGATATCACTACCATATCGCTTTCTAGCTTTTCCAGACTAACTAGTGTAACTGAGGACTTTTAAAATAAATATCTATATGAAGAATTCATTTTCAGTTAAGTTCTCCAAACTCTCCCCTTCTCTTGTCCTAAGTTCTGGAAAAGAAAATAAACTGATATTTTAATATTCTAGCAACAAGCTGTACTATAGATCTCTAATGGGTTATTTTTTTAAGATGTTGAAATTTGCTAAATTCACTCTAGAGGCTTTTCCTGTTCTGAGGCCCCCTTTCAGCTATTGCTGGAGAACCTCAGTCCCCACAGCCTTCGTACTTACAAACCAACTGATATTATCTCACAGAAAGTAACTTTAAATATACATATATGATAATAAAGTATTGCACTCATTCAGCACAGGCCATGCTAAGCTTCCCAAGTGTAGCTGCTAGAATGAACAAGCCCATCAGCAACTTCTTTTCCCTAATGCCACATGACCAACTTCTTGTTCCCTGAGTGTATCCTTTGGATAAATTGAGCAACAGGGGTGTAAATCTAAGATTAACATTTCAAAGACTGAGGGAATGCTGGAGCTAGGCAGCTAGGTACAGCACACACAGCTGCAGCTATGGAAAACCTGCTCCCCCTTTCTGCAGAGTTTTCTCTCACATCATTGCCTTGGCACAGGAGACAACTGCATTTCCAGCATCCTTTGAGTTGCTTCTAGCCCAGCAGCAACTCTGAGAATGGTCTGGTTGAGGAGTTCACACATGCGCTGTTTGTAGGGTTTTATACAGCTGGACCTCAAGAGCCTTTGCTGCAGCTACCTTCAACGCTGCACGAGGACAGGAAGGATCTAATTTCATCGCCAGACCGGATACACCTAAGCCTTGCAAAGAAGCATTTGCACTATATAGCAGGAGCTTCCTTTCCTAAGTGCTGTGCGAAGACTTTCAGACAAACGGGTGCTGGCTCTCTCAGTGAGATCCTGTATTTTAATTTCTGACTGAATCTGAGCTAGAAACAGCATTAGGTGTGTATTAACAACTACTTTTGTTCTCAAGAAATCACAAACTCAGTTAGGAAGACACAAGCAGGACAGACTCTTCACAGACTTTGAAAACCTTTGTTTTGTAAGTGACTTCTGTTGCCAGAATGATAATAAATTAATCCTTTTACCTGCCTGTACCTGTCAGCAACTAACAGTTTGTTGCAAACATACTGAACTTCTAAAAAGCATCTACAGGTCCTAAGGGCATCAGTCCGCACTGGAAAAAATTCTTGCACTTCAGTCACCACAACCTGTCCAGTGTGTTATTTTTCTCCTAACAAAGCAAGGTATCACTTGTCACTGGCCCTAATCGGTACTTACCGCTCAGAGATACAGAAGCACGATAACCCAGTGACACTCCACATGGAACACACAGGTGCAACAAGAGTTCTGCAGATCTCCTCACAAAATCTCAAAGTGAAAATCCACCGACAAAGAGTGTGACACTGTATTCATGGACATGTGTAAAGTATACAACTTGAATGCGCTCAGAATAAGGGGGCTAATTCCAATCTTGCTGCCCTCTTCTCACAATTTACAATTACAGGGCTTTCCTTGAAGAACCATAACAAGCAGCAGAGTTCTAATTCTTACAATTTGCCTATTTTCTTCAGGTGTTTCAGGGAGCATTTTTGCCTACAGACCTCAGTACCAAGTAGACTTGGATTTCTCATCTACAAGAAGTATTACATATAAAATCCTGGGAACTAGCACGTGGTTTTGTAGTAGAGTTTAATATCCCTTTGTCACATGAGGATGGCACCTGCTCATATATACACCTACTTCTTCTGGCTTATCCAGAGAAGGTCTTTCTTGCAGAGAATACACCCATTAAAAAAGGCAACAATTTTAGACTCCACATTTGAGTGCAGCCTGTCCTGCAAACCCAGCCCATTCCCCAACACGCAGGAGAGTACCAGCTCCACAGCATAACCCTGGGACCAGCCATGTTTCTGTCACACGCAGCCAGGAAAGGAGGAGAGCTGCTGTGACCAGGCAAGCCTTCACCAGCCTAAGGCCTCTCAGGCAGATTCAAACAGCAAGGGCCAGCATTTACCCAGTTGTTTCAACTACACTGCTCCATTCAAAAGGCCTAATAGCCAATCAGCTTGAAGAGGAGAGTGAGGTTCATCATCTCAGAAGACACTGGATTTCCAAATCCAATTCAGGAACCACAGTAAAAATACATCACTCAGTTTCTAGTCTCTTGTTTTATCAGTTTGCTGTTACAGCACATACCATGGCCTCCTAGGTTAAAAAAGCACACCTTTTACACCCTGCACACACTCGGAATTTCTTTACTGCTCACTGTTGCAAGATTTTCAGGCTGATATTCTCAGGACCAGTCAATACTCAAAAGTAAGCAGTTACAGAAAATAAAATAGTTGAGGTCTTCCTGAGAAGGAAGGGAATGAAAAAAAAAAACCCCAAACCAAAACAAGCACCTCCTCTTAAAAGAAATCTTTTCAATATATCTAAAGATGAAATAGCTAGGAGTGAAAAAAAAAAAAAGATTTGGCAGGGAAATAGCATCAACTGAAGTGTTTTAATGTAACTAAATTATTGGCCCTTGAAAAAGGATAATTGCACATACACAGTCATTTATCAAAACCAACTGCCAGGCGTTGGGAAAGAAGCCAACATGTGTATAACCCTAATTTAGCTATTTGCATATTAAAAAGAAAATCATTGGAGGGTTGGACATTGAATGGAAACCAGCTATCCTCACCCACAGCAGTTCATGTTGCTAAGTGACTGGGGGAGCCCAGCCATCCAGCCCACAAACCCAGCAGTGTTTAAGCAGGTGCTTAGGGCTAAGCATGGTAACAGCCCATTAACTCCACCTATGATTAATACCTGCAGATAAGCCTTTATAGATTAAAAGCTATATACAAGTATTAACTGGTCCAGCTGAAATTTTGACAGGTAAATCTTTTCAGGGATACATACACAGTGTTTTGCAGGCAGGTACAAATGTGTTCTGTCAGTGCTCGGAGCCAGCTGAAAACAACAGTGCTGTGCAGCACCGTTCCAAACAACACGCCAAACTAAAGCACCGCATCTATGACGACGGCACCATGTGTTCCGGTTTCCTAGCTAGTTCAGAGAACAGACAGGTGAACACACTCTGAAGCACAGACACAGGTGACACCTATCTACAAAAGACAATGTAAACATACCTTTTATTCTCCTAGTTGCAAGAAAAGAAATAGGAAAAATAGTTAGCACATTTAACCTAAAAAAAACCCAAACCCCAAACCATCCCAAGTGAAGTTTTTGTACAGAGAGGTGTTTTTATTGCTGTATATTGCAGTTGATCTAGGCTGTCATGCAGAGTCATTGTTTTAAGATGGGCAAATATCCCCATGTATCAGCTTTTAGAATAGTGTGGTGTCATCAGTACAAACTTACCTCCCCAGCTCTTCCCCAATTTCGTAAACGTCCTCCACCTTCTGTTGCTTGAACAAAGCCATACTTGGACTTTTCATTGATGCACAAAGATGATGGAACTAGAACATTAAGAAAGAATTACATTCATTAGGATCTTCCAACAGGCAAAGAATCAGTAAAACACACTTCTGGTATAGTTACTTTGGATCCATTGCAGCTCATTCATGGCAAAAGTTACCACTAATCAATCAAAAGAATTAATTTAGCCATCTCAGCCAAACAGTGAGAATCCAAACCTGGAAAGAGGTGAGCATCTATAAGCGAAGAAGGTTCTTGCCCCTCACTGAAGTTCCTAAGCACATACTTAACTAGAAGCACACAACACACCTTGCAACATAAGCGTGACAGAAGTAAAGCATCTAATTAATAATCTGACAAACTTACGGACAATAAAGCATCCACACTAAACTAAAGAGAGCTAGCATGAGAATCAGCAGTACAGGCTTCTTCAACAAAGCGTCAGCAGGCAGCCCATGAGCCAAGTAGACCACAAGGCAGAGCTTCCTTTTTCTCGTGTCAGGCAGTGTTTCTGAAGCACACAGACAGGACAGCAAATGGAAACCTGAACTACTGCAGCAAAAAGGCACTGTGATTCCATCTACAGAGCTTTCAGCGCAACATCTTTCATCACACGCTAGACGTTTCAAATGAGGAAATCATGAGCAGCAGTTGCTGCATGCATAACTGCATAACTGTGAAATTTGTTTCCTGAACACAATCTTTTAAGTTGCTAAGCTCTGTGAGGTCTGGAAAGCTGAGCCTCACATTGGTGTGTTTGAGCATCTGGGAGTGCATTATGCTGCGCTGCTTTCGGAAGAGAAGATCAGAGATCATCTTATTCCTTGGGATACACCCAACATATGTTAACAGAACGGATTTTAACACAATAACCGGCCATTCAGTTTATGACATGGTTGGTGCTTCCTGTGTAGATGAACACTAGCACTATCCCCAATGGCCCAAACAACATCCAATATTTAGATCAGAATGTCTAAAATAGCTGTAAGGCCTCTAGCATCACAATAAAATCTAACTACATCGAGCCATATAGTTATTCTCACACATCTCTAGGCTTCAGCAGCGCATTTGTATTTCTCAATGTCATGTCCACTTACTCATGAATCCCAGATGCTGCTTGCTGCAGATGCACCAGGGACTTCCAGGTTCTGTATTTCTGTACAGCTCCTGCACATTTTTCAATAGCAGTCTTTGGCATCTGCCTGTGGCACACTGCAAAGCAGATTTCACAAGCAAACAAAGCTCTATTTTGATCCTTTAGAAATAAGCTCAAGTTAATGTTGCAAGAAGATCCAGCTATTTTGATAAATAGCAGACTTATTATAAAATTGGACAAAGCACCAAAAAGCAGTTGCAGGGTTTCTGCCAAGCTGAAACACACAGATTTTTAAGCTTTTTCTCTAACAAAAGCATATACTATAAGCAGCAAATACATTGTAAAAATCTAACAACTTGTCAAAACGCATGCAGCTTTTGCCGGGCACTCACCTCAAAAAAAAAAAAAAAAACAGGCTGCTTTGTTTTCCCCCTCCCTTTTTATACACCATCGGCTTCTAACACATGGGAGGCACGTTGAGCATCAATTCAATTCCTTTCCAAATACGCTCCTTCTATTGCTTCAAAGGAACAAAAATAGTCTCTTAGAGCTTCTGCACGTATTTTTTGGCTGATGTTAGCAAAACCTACACATTGGGACAAAAGTTATTTGTCTGCTTTATTTCAAGCAGAAGGGATACTGCATCCACGCTTACACTGATACTAGTTGGGAATAACATTCACTTTTTTCAAAAAGCAGCATCAATAAGTAAAAGGGTATCAACCAAATCAGCTGTCCTCCTATTAGGCGCTCAGCAGCGGTTACGTGGCGCAAGCTGAGAAGCCATACCTGCTTCCATCCTCTAGTGCCACCTTTTTGTGTAATTCTGTGGTGACTCTCATTGTATACTTAATGTCTCTGTGCAGTGCATCCTTTTGGATTGCCAATTCCAGAGCACAAGGAGACCCAGGGAGACTTTGCGACCATTCATTTCCCTTCCCTCCTTTCCCTTTCACAATACACTCATTGCGGGGGGAGCTTCTGACAGCCCACACCCAGCATGCAGCCTGCTCTCCTCTACTCTCTTTCCTCCAAGACAGAGGGGAAGATGTAGGGTACATGCATTATTCTGGCAAGCCCCACACCCTCTCCCCAAGGGACTCCAAGCTTCACTCTTACCAGATGTTGGAAGATATTTCAGCTATACATCAGCACTGCGTCCTGAAGGGCGTGTGTCTGCACACCCCATGGGATAGTGTGCATATTGCCATGCGACATGACTGACATGCACCTGCTGCTTGACAAAAGCACATCCACTTCTGTCACGTTTCACAAGTTCTCATTTCCACTGCATGGCAGACACTCGCAGGCACCTCATGGAGGAGAGGGAGGCCCAAGGTATCCCTACTAACAGCTTCCCTGCCCTCAACAGCAGCCTTGCAGGAGGTCTCTGCTGCAGATGTGATGGCTCTCCTAAAGGCTCTGTGAAGCCTACTGCATTTTCATTAACAAACACGTTCAAACCCTAGTTTCAAAACTCTGCAATGGAGACAAAGTTGCCTCCCATGCCTTCCTGGGTAACCACGCTCTAAGGATGATCTCTCTTATCCAGCTACCCAAGGCAAATAGCAGGAACCACCACACCGGTTGTGACACTGAAGACCAGAATAACCGTGGCACCATTAAACAGTACTGTAGAAATCAACACTTATATTCATGACCCTCAACCAGATGCATTACAATGCAGGTTGGTTGTTTTGGTTTTGGGTTTGTTGTTTTTTTTTTCCACTTCCACTTTCCATCCCTATTCTTTCTCAGCCATTTTCTGGCTGATCCTTACTTTGCCTATATTTTCAGAGTTTTTGAAGATGAAGCCAGGTGAACCATTCTGCTACTTGGCTCATTAATTCTCTTCCCAAAGCCACACCATGCCTGGAACAAACATGTCTCTTTTTTTCCTCTTGACGAAAACAACTCAAATTCTGCTTTTTAAGCAAATTATTGTATTCCTGAAGGAACCTTTCATAATCTGAGAGAAAGTTCATTGACCATTATTGCTCAGGGCATGAAACTACAGTCAATAAAACTTTAGTAGCATTTACAAGAATAAGGGCATCCCTGAGCTACTGGCTCCATACTAAGTTTATATAACGTTGCTTGCAATCGTTCAGAGCAGGATTTTCTGAAGTGTTGGGGCAAAACCTAGTTCAACATCTCATCTTCAGAAAAAGCAAATAAAGCACAAAGCCAAGCCTTGCTGAAAACCTTCTGTTCATCCTGAATTGCAGGATTAAGTTTTAAGCTCATGCAGAAGTCAAGTATGGGAAAACGCCCGTGTATTAAGAGATAATGCTGAGACTTGCCCAAAGACTGTAAATCCCTCGAGCTGACTACTCCCTTCATCAAAATCCAAGGTAAGTGCCTCTAAATAACATTAATGCAAACACACCTAAAGAAAACCATTGTTCTACAAGAGAGAGAGTTTGTCATTCAGAAGAGCAAGCTGAAAACACTGTTTTGAGAATGGGGGACCCACCCAAAACACCTCTGAGAACATAGCCACTTATGTCTGATTGACAAGTTTGCTCATTCCCCAGCATCCTCCAAAGGACATACCTGCTTCTGCAGATGCACAGAATCCAGGCAATATTATCTCGGAAATAACCAGAAAATTCTCATCCCTTTTGCTGCTCTTTTAACTCATATGCTTCTTCTGCAAAGGTAAAACCAGCAAGCTTATTCTCAACAGCAAGGAACCGTTCCAGCATCCAAATCAGCCTAGAGCCTTGTTTTTGAAGGCTGAGCACAAAACTGTTCCCAAGTGTTCAGATCCTCCAGTCATACCCCTGATGTGCTGGTGTTTCCCACGTCTATCACCTCACATTATCTTCCACAGCCTTCACTCTCATTACTTCTGCAGGTATCTCTCGCTGGCTTTCACCCAACAGTCACAGGTAGCAGATACCCAAAATAGATCATGCACTTGATGGTCCAAGACAATTGTCATTAGTAAATACACAGCATAAGGGAGTTAACATAATAGAAGATAACCTTCATGCACTTAAAATTAATCTGAAATAAAAATGCCACTCACAAGCGTAAACACAACCCTCCCCAGATATTATATGCTGAACTTGGGAAACTGAGGTGATTTCACACTCACAGATCTAAACTATGTTTTTGTTGGACTCCATTTTCAAGTATGGAGCACAAGTACATCAAAGGAGGAATGAGAGCCTTGCTTTTTTTTTCTCTAGTCAAATGGTGATTTCCTTATGCTGGTCAGTGAAAGCAGGCTGAATTAGAGATGGTCGTTCAGCTTTGACTTACTCAAAGATGTTACAGATTCATGATTTAAGGCAACAGCAACAATCAACTTTGTTTTCTGAGACACTCTTTATGAAAAACACTTCAGAGGCACGTGCCCGAACAATACCACGATACAATGAGTCAGGACCATTCTAATCGCTTAGGGTCTGCACCACAGTTTATTAAAACCATACAAAGGCCAGCTTTTACTCAGCATTCATAGTACTTACTGTTTTTTCATAACGATACTCCATAGAATCGTATATGCATAGCATCAGTAGATGATACACTTCACCTTTTCCTCCTGTATCCAACTCCCCTTTACACACCGCAAACATCAAAAGCTGGCAAAGTGTTGGTGATCCTATGCAAATAATCTTCCTACAGTCATGTAACAAAGCTGTAGCCAAAGCAGACCGCCAAGATTCCTCTTTCAGACACTAGCAACATGTCCTGCCTAAGCTTTCCACATTCCTAAATTCTGTCATACCATAAAATTGGATCTTATTCACCCTAAGAAACCACATTGCTTCCCATTATCACCTAAACCGTGAATGTAAACACATACATTTTACATGAGTACAAACTCTAGATGTAGATATTCTTATTCCAGTACAGAAATGCCTTTTTAGTGCCACTTGTGCTGTGTGTAAAGAAAATTAATCTAAGGAAATCCACGTTTCTGAAGAGGGTGAAAGAATCCACTTTAAGAGGAGCAAAAGAAAGTAAGTTCTACTCCTCTCTTTTAAAAAAGGTTTCCCTGCATAGGTAAATTATTAGCCTGTCATTACCAAATTATTTGACAATCCATATCTGGCCTACACATGTTAAATCCATGATAAATGTCCACCCACCACTGAACAAGAGCAGGATTACAGAAAACAGAGATGAGAACAAAACTGTTGGATCACTTGGCTTGTCACCAGCCTTGCATTTTTTTTCCTTGGGGCATCTTCTACCCTAAGGAAACCAGTTTCAAGTGACTGAGGTAACAGCTGAATGATCTTACTTTCTCAAGTACATCTGACATGGGCTGAATCACTAAACCTTTTGCCAAACTCAGAAGCATCCCCTGTGGCATGTTTTTATATTTCAAAACAAGTTATACTAAAGCAAAATTAGAACAGACCCTAGAAAACACCTTCCCTTATAAGTTGTTTTCTAGTACTGAATAATGACCAAATCAATTTAGAATCAAAACTGGACTGTTTTAAATTAGCAATATGAAAAAAACCAAAACAAAACATAAAAACAAAAAAAAAACAAATCCACCAAAAATTTTAAGTGAAATTGTCTCCTAGTTTTGATGCCTTATACTAAAACTAAAAAGACTTTTATAAGCATCAGTGTTTTCCTCTTTCACCCTTCTCATCCCCTTCCTTTCTCTTCTTTTTTGTCCTGGAAAAGACTAAGCAATTCCAACAGCAAAAAACAAGTAATGTTTACTCTCTGCTTTCAAACACACACAATCAAAGCACATTTAAAACTTATATTGATTTCAGCAAACCCGTATTTTCACCTGAAAATTTTTCTGTCAGAAAATAGAGGCAGCTATTACTACCCGTGTGCCCATAAGAGACACAAACCACACCCAACATCCCAGCACTTCAGCCCCATTATAAATCCACTGCTCCTGCCACTAACTCTCAGGGGATCCCTTCCTGACTTCCCAGGTTTACTCTGCAGTAATTACATGTGTGGGGAATGACCAAAGACTGCATTTCCAAGCCTCCACTTCAAGCACAACTACCAAATGTGTTAGCTCTACGCTAATTATGGCTCCACAGCAGACATCTAACTGCCACGGCTGCTGCTGTAACTGATCCCAAAGCCCTGACATGCTTGAGCGATGAGCTTGGTGCAAACGCCTCTACAGACAAGGCACGGGGGAAGCCCGTAATGCCAAACACGCTGGCAGGCATCACAGAGCCCTGTACCCCGTCCCTTGGGCGCCTTGAAGGATTACTATTGCAGATAAGACACATCACTGCCCCAAAGTCAAGGGAGATCTAGCCTGTGTGATCCACATTTCTTGCACAAGCAAATAAAGGACACAGGAAAGTCTGAAACCTAAGAATGACTCAGAACAGACACCTTTAGAGAGGGTAAGGGTTGAGCTTTTCCCCCAGGTGAAGCTTAGATTTTGGTCTTTCTGCAGCTGGCGACTGATCGGCCAAAGCAGGAGCAATTGCCACGCACTCCCACCCTCTCTTTCACACCTCCACTCGGGACTGTCCTCTAACAGGACGCAGGCCAGGATGCCAGGACAAAGCAGGCCCCTCGGTGCTGGGTGGCCCTGGGACCCCCGGCTCCCTGCCCAGGGGAGCAGGTGTGAAGAACCTACCAGACCGTGAGGGAAGCTGTCTGAGGGAGAAGACAGGAAAGAACTACAGGAACCAATGGCTCTGGACAGAAACAACGCCAGAGCAAGCGGTGCGTAACACCGAACGGTGCACTTCTGGAGCTGCTGCGTCCTCCAGCCCTTGGGGACCTGCTCTTTGGGAGACCCCCCCAGCTCCCCACGGCGGAGCCGAGCCGGGGAGCTGCCGCAGGAGAGCGAGCACAGCCAGCCTGCGGTACAAACACCCTCACACACCTTGTGCGGGCAGGACGGCCGGCTGCAAGCCCCCACCCAGCGCCCCT
>NW_010131988.1:273-1320 GCF_000699245.1 Pterocles gutturalis | reverse complement strand
TGGAGGACCGTGCCCTGTGAGCTGGGTGGGGGTGCTGTGCGGTAAGGGACGAGGTTTTGGGGTGCTGCAGAGCTTCCCAGAGCCTCTGCCCCAGCCAGGCTATGGGGGATCCCGTGGGATTTCTGCTGGTGTCCTCAATGGCATCTCCATGGGGTCCCAAGGGCAAAGCTTTGCTTTCTAACCAGGAAAATATTCCCTTTTTTTGGTCTGTGATCCAGGATCATCATCATCATCATCTTCCTCCTCCTCCAGCTCAATGTTGTCCCCTCTGGGGATGGGGCAGGACCCTGCTCCGGGGGCAGCGAGCACCCATCCTTGCTGTTCTCTCCTTGCAGCCCCTTTCCACTGGCAGACGAGCCCCGAGTGCCAGCAGGCAGGAGCCAGAGATGACCAAGGAAGAAGAACTACCAGACTGGAACACATCCAAGGAGTTTTATGAAAAATATGAGCCAAAGGAGGTTTTGGGCAGGTAAAGCTTGGTTTTGGCAAATTGTGGCTTCGCCTACTCCAGTACCTGATCTGAACAGGGCCCATAGCAGCACGGGGTTAAAAACAGCACGAAGCAGCACATCCCATCAGCTCAAAAATCTTCTGTCCCACCAAGACAGGGTGGCAGGGCGAGACCCCCTCCTCCATGAAAATACCGATCAGCCCCGGTGCCGATGGCAGAGCCGTGAGGTTGGGCTGGACGGCGGGGAGCGGAGACTCCCACGTTGTCTGTGTTGTCCCTTGCAGGGGGGTGAGCAGCGTCGTCCGTCGGTGCATTCACAAAACCACGCGGCAGGAGTACGCCGTAAAGATTATTGACATCACGGCCGGGAACATATCCCCCAAGGAGGTGCAGGAGCTGCGAGAAGCCACCGCCAAAGAGATCGACATTCTCCGGAAGGTCTCGGGGCACCCCAATGTCAGTAAGTCAGGCTCCAAGCATCAGGGCAAGGGGGTTTTCTGTCCCATTTATTTTTCGGGGTGTCCCCAGGAAGGGTTTTTGGGGTGAAAACCCTGGAGGGTCAGACCTCTGATGGTCCTAACATGATGCAGGGCATC
>NW_010131988.1:0-235 GCF_000699245.1 Pterocles gutturalis | reverse complement strand
CACGCCAACAGCGCCCAGGGTGCCTCCCAATTAAAACACTAATGAAGATCAACTCCGCATTAATTCAATTAGCATTTAAATCCACAATTTTTAGTCCATTAACAGCGAGAATACACCGCACACTGTGCTCACAGCCCCTGTGTTTTATTGCAGTCCAGCTGAAGGACAGCTACGAATCCAGCACCTTCTTCTTCTTGGTGTTTGACCTGTAAGTACCAGTTTGCCCATCACCCCA
>NW_010131987.1:0-27484 GCF_000699245.1 Pterocles gutturalis | reverse complement strand
CACGGTGGCCCCCACAGCACATCAGCCACACAGGGCGGTGCTGGCCAGCCTGCTGGGCCGGCCCGCTGGGCCAGACACACAGAGCGGTGTCCCTGGTGCACCCCTCCAGGAAGGGCACCCAGCCCTGCGCTTCCCACAGCAGGGATCCCAAAGCTGCGGCTGGTTTTTGCCCAAAATATCGCAGTTCCCACCTGTGAAAGGAAGCTGGGAGCGCTGCCCTCCTCCGAGGGGCGCTGGGGAGAGTTGGTCAAAGGCTGAGGAGCTCGGTGATGGAGGGTGTAGGAGAGGCCGTGAGGAAATAGCACCCAGAGCAGAGCTGGGCGAGCGTGTGGGAGAGAGAACCTGGGGCCACACGTGAACAGTGAAGAAAAAATATTGAATAGCTGCCCAAAAAAACAAAAACGTGAATAAAATATTGAGAAAAAAACTCAAAATACTGACTAGACTGCCAGCCAGCACACGGGCTTGTGTACTGGAGCGTTGCATCGTTCCAGAGATGGCAGCAAACCCCCTCGGCACAGACAGACCAGGGCGGGTGCTGGTACCAGCTGTGGGGTGATCTGCCCATGCCAGGGTGCACCCACAGCCCCTGGGAACAGGCAGCCCGATAAGGGCAGAAAAAATCACGTTTTGGGGGTGCCCCAGGGCTGTTTTTTTTAGGACTTGGTGTGCTGGCTGCATCTCCTGCCCTTGCAGTACAGGACCCTCTGTTTTGGGGTTGGGATTTGGCATGTTGTGCTTGGTGGCGGCTCCAGGCTTTCTTCATGGGGACAGAGAGAAACAGGTACTTCTGTAAGAGTGATCCGGTCCCCAAAGCAGGGGCTACGATGGCTGATCCCATTATAGACGGCGGGATCTACAAGGTCCTCCCAGGATAACAAGGTGATTCTGAGCTCAGTGCCAGATCAGGTCAGAGTAGCATTTGCAACCAGGCAGCCTCCCTCGGAGCAGCGTTTTGGTGATGCCAGACCCCTGAATTTCACCATAAAAAAATATCCATCCGGCAGATGGGTCGGTGGCAGTGGTGGGACACAGGTCTGCCACCAGCTCAGCAACCACAGCTGTTTATGTGCCCTCCCAGTCTCCCAGCTGCAGGATCATGCTAGGGTCGCTCACAGCATCCTCCAGGGAGGGGTTTGCCCCAAAATCTCAGCTTTGCTTCTAATGGCAGACGGAAATGGGGGACAGGGAGAATCCTGTCTCAATTCCTCTGCCTGGCTGACTCCAGGAGCAGTTTTCCCAGCACAAGCTGGCATCACTCTAAAGACTGAAGCTTTTGCCTGGATGCCAGGGCACGCCGTGGGTCTGCCATGGCTCGGTGAGCTGGGGTGAAGCCGACCTGTAGGGCTGCTCCTTTCTTGCCCCACACTGCCTCGTCCTGCCTGGGCAAAGCCCTTCTTTTGGTGATGCCACCAGCAGCCTTACCCACCCCAGGAGCTACCAGAGCACTGTGGGCAAGGTGGAACCCGCCTCGTCCAGGTGGAGACAAGGGCAGGAGAGGGGGGTCAGCTGGCAAAGCACCCACGCTTCTTGCATTCGAGTGTCACGCTGGGACACAGCGCTTGGGAGAGTAGCTTTGTGCTGGCACCCAGGGGCTGTGCAGCTGGGAACACTTGAAAACTAAAGCCAGCAAAACCCAGCCCGTGCCTGGCAGCCCGTTTGGCTCAGTGGAAGTGATTTGAAGAGCAAGCCCAGCGCAAGAGATGGCTCTGCTCCTCCGTCCATCACAGGACAAGGACAGAGGGGAGCAGTGGAGCTGGGTTACAACCCCCTTCTCCTTTCCACACCCTCGGGAGCTGTCCAGAAACTCGCTTTTTGCCAAGCAGCCCCCATCCTTCTGGTAAGCATCCTGTGCTCGCGGGAAACCTCCTCCCACCCTTGGACTGTGACACCCTGTGTAACCTGCCATTAAATAAGCGTTTCATAAAAAAGAGCCCTATCCTCACCCTGTCCCTGGTTAGCAAGTTACACACGGAAGAGTTATTCCTATGCGCACAGCGACATTTCTGCCTGCGCAATAACCCCGGCAGTTCACTGCAGGTGCAGCCCCTCTCCCTTGGCATGGGCTTGGTGGAAATTCCCTCATCGCCTCATTTTAAGCATTTTACCAGCAAGGCTCTCAGACGCTGGGTGCTGCATTAAGTGCTTGCAGTCATCTGCTTTTGTAGCAGGCAGCACATTTAAGTCTCACTGCTTTAAGCAATAAAACACATTTCTATAGCCCCAGCTTTGCCGAGCGAGGCAGGGGTGAGCGGAGCTGCTGGGACACCTCTTGCTCCTTCCCAGCAGCATCCTTGCTCTCCAGCTCACTGCTTTGAGGAGGAGACAAGCTCTTCCTCAGTCCTGGCAGAGGAGCTGCTCCAATTTTTAATTGGGTACAGACCACTCACTCCCATGTGGCTACAGCTCCAAATCTCGGCTCAGCATCTGCACAGCGCCCTGGGGGTCTCTCCTTTGCACACAGACTGGCTCAGCTCCCTCCCTCTAGGGCTATGGGTCCCCCAGAACTTCAGCCCTGTCTTGCCCCACTGATGATCGTCTCCAGCAACAAATGCAGAGAACGCAGTTGGGTGCTTCATTACCACCACCATTCAGCACTTTTTCTTGATGACCAAGGCAGCAGCACGAGCCTGGTATTTCATGTTCTATTTGCACAACATGGACAGGTTCAGCCCCACATTGTTTCAGCTTTTCTCTTAGGTCAGAGTCCTGCAGCACAGTTACTCATCCATGTTAAGGAAGAACCAGAGGGCCCTAGCAGTACTTAGCTTCTGAGGAAGCTGTGGACAAGCAGAAGACAATATTCTGGCTTCAACCTCGTGAGCATCAAGCACAAGGGGAGCTTCGTGCCTCTTACACACAACTCTTCATCCAGCTTGACGTGACATTTGTGGTTTTCACAACAGAGTGATGCTGTTGACACATCTTTGCTGCACAACACCCCAGGTCATTCCTCCAGAGCCTCTTGCTCCCCCATAATTATGCAGCTCTGTGTTACAGTTAGCACTTACTTTAAAAAAAATTAAAAAGCCATTTTTCAACCCTCCATCCTGCCACAGTTCTGCCACAGTCCTGCTCCTGTCCTCCCAAGCACTCAGTGCTGCTCCCAGCCTGACCCCTGCCAAGCATGAGGGGCTCACTCCCCCTTCCCCAACCTCTGCTGCTGGAGGAAACACCAAATTGGACTTGATGAGGGACTAAACCCCCTGGATCCTCAAATTAATTATGCTTCACTGGTTGAGATAATCACTGAAATTAGTTTGAGACTTTTTTTTTTTTCCTCTTGAACAGCACAGGCTGGAAGTTGCCTGTTGCCTGCCAAGTTTGTCCCCAGGATTAGACAAGCGTTTTAGGGCAAAGCGCCCCAAACTCCCTCCCCCCCCCCAACTCAGAAGCACTATTGTGCAAGAGACAGGACAGGAGCAACATCCCACATCCTCCTGGTGTTCCTGAGATGCTGCTATGGCTCCAAGACTTTATCGATAACTCCCCTGGACCGGAGAAAGAGTTTCCTGCAGGCACCCACCCCACAGCACCCAAGCATTCTGTCACGCTGGGGCACCCGCAGCTCAGCCGAGCACAGCTTGTCTTTTTTACCAAAGAGAAGTAATTGGAGCACGAGGCATTTCTGCCTTCTCAGCATTCTCTCTAAATATCTTTAACTATCTCAAAAGCAAATAAATGATAAATAGTGTTATCTTAAGTCAGGGAGGCTGTTTACACCGACACGCTTGACGTTGCGGGCTGGGAGCGCTTGCAGGGGACGACAGCAGCTCGGCAGAGGGGCAGTGCCCCTGGGAAGGTGCTGCGACTCCCTCTGCTCGATTTTGCAGGTACCTCCGCAGCGGCTAGGGGTGCAGCTAGACTGAGTTCACATTTTAGTTGGGAAAAGCCTTTACTGTGGATTTACTAATAGCTGAAAGCCCATCCCAGCAGGGGAGACCTTGTCCCTTTCTCCCCACCCCTCTCTGCAGTGAAATCTGTTCTTTCACATTGACTAGTTCAGGTAGTTGATGCAAATCAAACCCAACAGAAAACTAGGTTTTGCTTGCTTGTTCTTTTGTTTTCCCTCCTCTCATCTTCCTTCTCCCTGAATTCTTCTTCCTCACATTCTCTCTCCTTCATAAACCAGCAGAAAGCCAGGTCTGTTAAGGAATTTACTGTCTTCGTAGAAAATCCGCTCATCTACATTATCAGAAAATCTTGCTGCATCTCCTTGCAAACCAAAAAGGAGAACTAAACTAAATCCACTGGGATGCTCTGCCTACCTCACTGTAGGTAGGCAGATTAAGCTGCTTGTCTCACTTGCTGCATTGCCTGGTTTTAATCCAATTTGGTTCGGGACACATAAAATAGCAGCTTTTCTGCCCTCGGGGAAGCAGCAGGCGCAGCCAGAGCCAAGCCAGGCGTTGGCAGGTCCTGCCTCAGATGCCAGCACAACACGCTGCGCTCACTTCTTCACTCACACTTTTTTAGCACCACCTTTTGTCATCTGCAACATTTTTTATTATATTTATCGAAATCTCCCCTGAGTCAATCCAAACCAAGGGCTAAAATGCAAGAGTAGGTGCTACGGCAGCAAAGTCCCCACGGTCAGAGGGCAGGCGCAGCAGGGAGCCTGCTGCCTCCCCACTCCCCCTGCCCAGGCTTCTGCTCACTCTGCAGATCACCGTGGGCCAATGCTGGATCGCTCCTGTTCGAGGGATGCATGCAGGACAGTCCTGCTGTGGAAAGCACAGAGCTTCCCACTCCCAGCCTGCCACCCCCCAACACCGCACCTCCACAGGGAGCGGGGGCCTGCACATGCCGGTCTGTCCCCCAGGCCTGGTTTTCCAAGAATTAAAATTAGGAAAGGTACACCCCCACAACAGCCAAGAAAAAAATATATTAAAAAATGCTTGAGCAAGGCCCTGGTTGCAGGAGCCATGGCGCTGCCCAGCTTTACCTATCACCTCACGTTGGATTTACTACAGGAATTGCCAAGGGACGGCCCTGCTCCTTGATAACAAAATCTTCCCAGAGACAGAGGCAGAAATAGCCACAGAGTGGCTTATTGCCTGAACCACCAGTGAAACAGCTCTGCCTCTAATGACAGCTGCCCTGCATCGTGCAGACTCTGACTTTTTTTCCCCCCTTCCATTCCACAATCTGCCCCTTTGACTCTAGGCAGAGATGAGCAAATATTTAATTAACACATCTGACCTTTTATCAGCCCTCAATTGCTGATAGCTGTCTGCACGCAATTTAGGTGCTCTTTCCCGGTGCCAGCTGCAAACCTGTGACTAGGGTAGCGTTAACACGGTTCTTCACATCTCAGATCTTTGAAAATTTTCTTAAACTCTGGATTTGAAAACTGACAGAACATGAAAGTGTCATTCTATTATTCTTTTAATAGCATTTAGGTTTGTACCTCTTATTCCCGTAGGGTGGTATAAAGGAGAAAACAAGTGCTATCTATAAAATCAAAACCTAAGGCTTTTTAATTTCTGTATGCATTCGAAATTGTCCAAATTTCTTGTGGGATTGGAGGTGACTGAGCATAAATGCTGCCTCAGAATGGCTGAGAACAAGCTGGTGGAGAGCACCCTGCTCCTTCTGGTTTTAATTGTGAGAAAGTCTCTGGTAATACCAGCTACTCTTTCTACTAACCCTTTGTTCCCGCTCATTGTGAAAACCCCAAAAAGTCTCATGCCAGTGAGTTTCTTCCCAGTTAAAGGGATGTCCCAGGTGCACGGCCTGAACCTTTTCCCTCACGTGGCCAGACGGGCATGGTTCCATGAGGACTCCGCATTCACCAAGAGCCTCCGTTAGTTCAGTCTGAAGCTCAATGGGACTTGGAAGTAACACAAAACACAAGAACCCTTACCTGCACAGGGGGATGCTTGTTTACGTTCACAAGATCAGCAGTGTATACTGCTGAGATGTATTTTTAAAGTACAGGAGCACCAGTTATATTTGGTAACTATAAACACTTTATTTTTACAGTATATAAAAATATAGGAACAAAATACTATACAGAAAAATATAAAGTTAAGCAGAGATTTTCTCAAATCTCATTTTCAAGAGGTAAGACAAACAGGGTCATACTGTGCAAGCCCCAGACTTCAGAAAATAAAATTGTTCTGGCAGTTTAAGTGGTGACACACTCAATCTGACCAGGACGGATGCTGCTTACCACGGCCAGAGGCAGAGGTGTGCTGAGGAATACGTTTCCAGCACAGGGAACTCATCTTGCAGCTTCTAACATCCCTGCAAATTTGCTTTCGTTAAACATAAAATGAAACTGAAGTCCTGTTTCATGATCTGACCTGGAGATAAACATTCTGACACCCCTCAGCATATTTACGGTCAGGGTGCTGAGGGCCCCGCGTACCCAGCCAGCACACCCCCCGCCTGTCACCCCACTGATGGGCTCAGGCTTACGTAAACCAGCGAGCCTGCAGCACACTCGCACACAAATACAACTGGAGGCTGCCTGTGACCGGCCGGTGAGCTGGCAACTGTGATTTAAGGAAGGCAAAAGGTCAGTGAAAGCGAGCTGATGAAATCCCTGAGTTTCCACCAATTCCTCAAAGAGGAAAAAAAGCCAAAACACTAAAAATAAAAGCAGCCAGCATTCTTTTCCAAGGGACTGGCTGTCTCAGTGCATTGCCGTCTCTAGGGAAGGACACCATGACTGCAGCAGCTGACCGTACAAGCAGCATCTCCTCCTCTTTACCTGCACTTCTCCAGTACTAGAGTTTCATTTTCCACAACCAAACTGGGTGAGTTTGCTTGTGGGCAAAGCAGGGGAAAAGGGAAGGAAACGGGGGCAGAGAAATAAGGAATTACAGTGCAAATTACATGCTCATGGAAAAAAAGCCACAAAAGAAAAGGGTTCTCTGTAGATTTTCCAAGCTTGTTCTGTCCATGGCCACAAACCAGGGTCTGTCCTCCTCGGGGAACCCCTGACAACTGACTTTGCCCTGGACCTTCAAAAGACCATGGGAATATGTTCTAAAGCAGTGAACTTGCTCTTACACTGAGTATCAGCCATGCTAGTGAAATGCCAATATTGCCACCTTTTCGTCACCCAGTAATCACAGCAGGACTCCAGGAGAAAGTGGGAGTCTCAGGTCTTCAAGTTCCTCTTATTTTGTTGATTTGTAGAAGAGATTTGCAAGTCCCTGTGCTGTATTCACACTGGGAAAAAAAAGTGCAGCAATGCATGCTGGAGACGGTCCAAGAATTATTGCTGTGCTGAGGCAGCTTGCAGAATTTGACTGAAGAAAATTGACCAAAGAAGAAATAAGGACAGACCTAAAAAGGATGATGGAGGAAGAAAGGAATTGCTCCAGGCACCAGCGTGTCCCAGTTCCCACCTTCTGCCAGAAAGGTGCTGTAGCGGTTCCTGTCTCAGGCGCAGGACAGCAGCCTGGGACCGAGCAGTTGTGTGGGGTTGTCAGCAGCACGTTTGGAAAGGCTCTGTGTGGCAGAAGTGGGGACCGCTCTCACTGCCACTTGTAGATCTTCACCATCTTCTCAGTCAGCGTGGCCAGGAGGTGGGTTTGGTTCACTTCCACAGGGCAGATATCCAGCACCGGCAGGTCAGCTTGCAGCTTCTGCAGCAAGGAGCCACTTCCAGCGTCCCAGAGCTGTGGGACACACGAGGTCAAAGACTGTGGGATTCTCCCCTCCCATCCACACCACAGCTAGAGAAGAGACTTTCCTCAAGTCACTTCCAGGACCCTTTGTCTACCTGCACACCCTGCTTGAATGGGCTCAGGCTCCCAGCAGGACTTCACCCCAACTGCTCTCCCCCTCCGACCCCGACTCAGAGCTCTCACGCAGCCTGTTGTCCATCCTCTGCATCCAAGCTGCTTTTTCATACAACGGCAACCCTTCTCCTTGTCTTACTCATCATTCCTGAAGAGCCTGGTCCCTTACAGCACGTACCACATTAGCTATCCCACCGAGTCCCCCTTACACCGGTTACAGCCCCCAGTTGTGTCAGCATGCCCCACTGCACTCCTCTGGTGGACAACAGGGGTTCGCTGCCTGCGTTCCTCTCGCTGGATGTGGACTCCAGGCCTTGGCTAGTACTGGGTGTCCCACGCTATCCAAAGTGACACCGCTATCGCCAGCACAAGAGAGCAACCTGCACAGCGTCATGGGAGTGACAATTCCCAGCGAAACGCAGTGATGCTGTGACTGATAAGGCTTCTCTCCTACAAATCGCAATAAAACCCCCCACCACACCGAAAGGAATGAGAAATACCAGGGCAGAATTAGTTGCCTCGTCACCAGCACACACAAAAACGCTGCCATCCTCCTCTGGGCTCTGAAAAATGGCATTCTTGGTCAGCAACTTGCAGGTGGGCCCAGCGCTGAAAGTCTGCACCGGGTGAGAAGAACACACCACATCCTCAGAGGCCTCTGTCAGCGGGCTGCAGGTCAGTTCCATCATCACACAACGCACACACGGGTTACTTTTACCTGCTCAGCAAAAATAGAGAGGTAACTTTCGGAAAATTTAGTTGTGGACAAGTTTTAACTGTAGAAACTTTAGAAATACAAGCAACACCACCCTGCAGCTGCCTCCTTTTGCCCTCACCCAGCTCTTATCTCTGTGCAGCTGCTCATTACTCAGGCCAAGGCAGGCACGACACTCCTGCCATGCCCTCAGCAGGCCAGAGCAGCAGAGAAAAGCGCATTGCAGCTGCACGTCGTTACGTACTGGGCCTGTACGTCGCGAGGCAGTGCCGAGTGCTGATCTCTGTTTGAATATCAATGCATCCTCCAGGTTCCAGCGGCAGGTGATGAGGCCGGTAGGAGTTGCCAGCCTTCTGTTCCCAAAAGCAGGCTCCTTCCAAGGTCCCAGCTAATATTCCACCGTAAGGCAGCGATGCTGAGGCCATCCGGGGCAGATATGACAGCGATACCATGGGGCACCTGAAAGGATGACTGGCGAGAATCAGTGCTGGCAGCCACAGCCATGCGTTCTGCCTCACCCCTCTGTAACCACAACACAAAGAGAGGGCCTAAGTAGGCTACAAAACAGTCCTTCAAGCAAGCAATCCCAGTGGGCTCGTCAAGAATAAATGAAATTCAGCTTAACTGAACTTTATGTTTTAAAGCAGCATCAGACAGCACACATCAGATGTGTGTAAATCTGCATTTGTTTCCCTGAGTAGAAGAGATGGAAGTGCTGGCATCTCACACCTCTTTGTAATTTGTCCTTTCCAAATTAAATACCAAACCCATCTCCAAAACAAAGTCAGTTCTGCTGCTTGGGCTGCCGTGGTGGATCCATTTCTGACCACCGCATGCCTTGAGAAGATGCAGGTGCCAAGCACTCATACTAAGTTATACACCTACCACGCAACCTCGAGACACTTCTCACATCTGTGCGACATCTGAATTTTTGAACATCAGATTCCCATAAAACAATTTAAACTATTACAATTGTGGTGTGATTTATGGAAGAAGCTATACTTAGCTTAATGTATATTAGTGAAGTTGAGAGGAATGAAAAATCCTTATGCCCTACCTGGACTTCTGCGGGACTAGTTCCTGGACATGAGAGTTCGTGTCTCTCAAATCATATATCATGATAGAGCCATTGACCAGTCCAGCGTAGACGTAGTTTGTATCATCAAGACACCAGCAGCAGCTCCAGACAGGACGGCCAGCATTGTATGTCTGCACCACAGTATTTGTTGCCAAGCTGCAGAAGAAAAGCAAAGTGTTGGCCCATTGTACAAGCATCTACTGATGAGAAAACAGCATAATTAAGGTAAGCAAATCTTGCTTTTAAAGTGTTTAGACAGGCGCATCTTCCTCTGGAGTGAATTCTGAATTAACTCATCCTTTCTTTACTCCAGACGTGAAACTGGAAAATCTAGACAGAATAATCACTTGGATATTGCGAAGTAATGTATAATTCTTCCAGGCCAATGCTTCCTTTTCCAGATTGATCTTTGGAGAGTGGGAAAGGAAATCTCAGAGCAGGATCTCTGCTGCCTTACTGGAAAAAGAAAGCGAAGTTACTCTTCTAGAAACAATTAGGAGAAGCGACTCTAGTGTAATTCCGTAATACCACATATTCCTGATATCACAGGGCTCATCTCTTCAGATTACATCTCTCTAATTATTTCCCTCTTTTCACAAGAGGAACAGATTTTATGCCTCAAGAGAATCCAATTTAAGCAAGAGTGAGAGAGTGAGCGGGGTAAAGACAGTTAAAAGTATAGTCAGTGTTAATTCTTTACAAACTCAGTTTGTGGAAGGAAGAAGACAGGAGTACACAGAGGGGTGACACCCCAAATAGCAGACAAAGTTGACGTCCAGTCACCATTTTTGTTGCAGGATTAAGTTCTCTTCATTGCTCCTCTTGTGGGAAAGAGCTGGGACTAATCAGTCACGACTGTCACCGACATATCCTGACAAACTCTACGCTGACTGACAGATGCGCATGGAGACGTTAATGTAACTCAATAAGAATCAATCAGCCAAAGTCTTGAAACAGCTTAAGTTTAGGGATTGAAGAGCAGCACAGAGTGGCAAGAAAATACACTGGTAGGTCATACATTCTACCAGGACTGGCAGGTTTTTCTCTCAGCCTCTGCACAACTAGTCTCTAACCTGCTGCTTTAAGTCTCTATGAGCTCTACAGAACCTGTGTTCCTCTAGCACCTGCTCAACAACGCTGTCTATGCATTTCATATCACAGATTAATTCCAGGCTCTGCAAGAAGTTTAAAGTCAGAGAAGCCAACGTTAACGTAGGGAACAAAGTGCCCAGCCTAAGCACTCCTTTTTTGTGTTTTATGCCATACAAGCTCCTGTGCTTCACATTTCCTGCAGTAACAGAAAACCAAGTGGACAGTAAATTTCAGATCTCTACATCACGCAACATTTTCTTCTCAACACAACTTGGCCAATCTGTGTTGAATTACTTGTTTTCCACCGAATTCTCCACAGGAAAATTATCAGAGACAGGTAGCTCCATAACACCTCCATGTAAAAGATCTGAAAGCAATAACAAGTCTTCCTCTCTGTTAGTTCCCCCACGCAGGAAGAACATGCAGACCTATCTCATCTTACCAGCATCTTCTGGAAAGCAGAATAGCAAATGCTGCAAGACGTGTAAAGCAAGACTGAACAAAACCCAATCCCATCTCTTGCACACAGCAGAACTCCGGTGGGCCCGGTTGCTCCCCGCAGCAGGGCTCACCTGGTCAGTTTGAGAGTGTTGTCCAGAGCGGCAGAGAGCAGCAAGCCATCTGCTCGACTGCCAAAAGCCAGGCCCCGAATCTGCTTACTGTGGATGGGGATGTACTGACTGCTCTTCAGGTTGGCCACGCTCATCATCTTAACGCCACAGCCTGGCACAGAAGGATAAAGCAGGTTATTGTAAAGCGACATACATGTAGAACTGGCAATTCTATGCCAGAACTGCAATGTCTGTACTGAATCCTGTGGTGGGATGAACACATGAAAGTTACTTGTTGTTCTGGACAAGAGCTGCGACAATTCATTCTTTGGTTCAAATGGCAGCAGTGCCAAATCCTGGAGGATCCTAGCCAGCAAGAGCAAACTCAATATCAGTGTTAACAGTTCTTGTTACAAGAGCCTGCTGCTCTTTAGGCAGTTTCTTCAAAGACATTCTTGCCTAAAAACATGCACTGTAGGATTACGTGGCTATTTAAGAAAACAAGGGTCACAGCAAAGAATGGTTACAGGTGAACTTAACCTGCATGCTGCACGAGTCACCACAAAGCCTCCATTCAGAGATTCATTCCCTGGTTCCAAAAGCCAGAAAAATAAGGTCAGCTGAATGCAGAAAACAATTTTGCTATGCCTAGATAAGGCATATTAATCTCCAAACCATTAACCAAATAAAGTAAGTTTCATCATTCAGAAAGCATTGAAGTACTTTGCAAATAAACTCTCTCAGACTCTTAAGGCTACATCTATCTCACTGAAAAGGCAAGCTGGTGCTGTTCCAGGTGGCAGGTCACTTGTCCCTGGCCGTAACAGTGAGATAAAAACAGGGCTGCACCTGACTTCTTGGCTTCCTATTTCCTCACTGGGAAACAGAGCTCCTATCACTCATAATAAAAGCATGTTATTTATTTATCTGTCTGAAAAAGCGTATTGACAAATCATCTGCACTCCTGCACTGGAAACTTCTCTGCAGGCCCTTGTGCGCTGGCCCCTTGTTCCTCCAGAAGACCCAGCTCTGCAAGGAGTATTTGCAGCCGACAAGGCACGTGCAAAGGTCAAGCAGAGAGGTGGTTGCAGAGAGCAAGCAGAAAACACATTTAATTTTCACCTATGAACCCCCAAATCTTGACTTGCTTCATTACCAGGAATAAAAGTAGACTGTGGAGAAGGCTGTGATACCACGAGACAACCCAGTGAGTCGCAATATGCCATTACTCTGCAGTTCCCGCTCTGAGACACCACAAAAACCTTTTCCAAGTGGTACTTGCGCTGGCTTTGGCTGGAGGGGAGGCCGCCTGGGAGGTGGGTGCGGGAGCTGCCAGGTTGCTGAGAAGCACTCGCATTGTGCTGGGCCACCAGAGCCTTCAGCTCCTGCAAAGAAAGAGACTCAAAGAGCTTTATTGTGCCACTGGCGATGTAACCTCCTGTGCTCTCTGTTCCAGGTGCTCCAACTGTACTTGTTCTCAGATAAAGAGGAAAAATGTGGTCCCACCTCCACACTGTTCCTGAAATGCTGGATTTTCAAGTCCACTATGATAGTGAGCACCAACAGCATTGAAATGCTCCGTGAGTTTGGCAGGATGTACTCAGAGTTTGTTATCGTATGTATTAGACCCTGTGAGAGAAAGGGCTCCTGAGCAACACATAAAAGCCAATAACAATTATTACCAGATCAATGCTGCTTAGAAAAGAATGAACTGCCAAGTATTACATGCAGCTAAACCACAAGAGAAAGTCAATTAGAACCACTTTCCAGAATTTCCAGAATACCCCATAAAAAAATAAAAGCCCAAGTTTCAATGTAAAGGGCATTGCAGGAAACAAGTCAGTCTATTTAATGAAGATGAGCCTGTTCTCGTAAACTCTGGGCAGCAAATTCCAGGAACAACACAACTCTCAAGAGCTCCAGCCCTGTTTTCCACCACTTCCTCCCCCCTCCTCCTCCACCTCAACTGGTGGATGCTCAAGGATGCTCAGCAGAGGCGTGGCCAAGGCCAGCTTCCATTAGGAACAAGGTATTCCTAGAATTCTGCTTTTCCACGGAGGTCAGCGGGGGTGAGGTGGGTATGCGAGTAGTGGCACTGGCATATTGTGAGTCAACTAAAACTACCCCTCAAAAAAAAGCACATCAACCAACTTGTTGCAATCCAAGGGCAAACCCAGACAGCACAGAACCCCAGGGATATTAGAGGGAGTGTATATATTAAGGAAATTGCTACTTGCTTTCTGTTGTCTAAGCAACATAAGATTATGCTTCAAATGCTATGTAATTTTTAAAGAGTTAAGGGCCGCAAGAGTGAGGTTACAAATATATTAGTAGATTGCAAGCTAGCTTCAATATTGAACCAGCCACTACCACTTAACTCATGTCTAAGCAAAGGCAGCAGTTCTCAAAGAGGCAAGATCAAAGATCAAGCTCTACATTAATAGTTATCATCAAGACCTATAACTTTTGGAAACTGCTCAAGAGGAGAGCAATTCTGATATTTTACAGAGGTCTGATCTGTTTTGCATCAAGCTCATTCTTATTCCCTCGGGGAATCTGCAATGAAAGCTAAAGGCTTGAAGACTCCGGATGATCCCATTAGAGCAAGCAAAGACAAAATAACCTGGGGAGGAAGACGAGGTGTGGGGGTGCCAGGATGCTTCTGATGGAAGCTGGAGCTCTGGGCTTAGAGTAAGCAGTCAGTGAAAACACAGGTAACTTAGAAGAAAGTGACTTTTAATCAAAAATTTAACAAACTCATTATTTCTAAAAGCCAGGAGGACACCACCACCACCACTGAGGATCAGAAGAGAGTAAAATTATTTGTTGCTCTGGGGAGTTTACAAAACTCTCCTTGTCACATGCACTCAACATTCAACTTTTACACAAGTTATTAAAAAGGAAACGAGGCAATTAAAACCACAAGGACTATGAGTACAATGTTTACTTTTAAACACAGTGGACCAACCCAGCAAAAGCCTGGAGCTCTCTTACTGGAGACATATTACCACGGTGACTAAAAATGTTGCACCACAGAACAAATGTCCGCTAATTGTGTTCCAAAGAATACTCTTCAGGCAGTGTAAGCCTATACCTCCCCTTTAAGATGTTTGCAGGGTTTTCCTGATGCCTGGTGCTGACTCAGGGCCTTGAGGGCACTCTTGTCTCTGCATACGCTGTGACTGCCTCCTAGATTTCAGCTTGCCATTGCAGTGATGGATGAACCCCGGCTGGGGAAAGAAGAGGATACACAGCACAAGTCTTCCTGAGGAGCATGCATGAGAACTAGAAGCAGAACAGCACAAAGCATAGGAAAGGAAAATGACCAGCTACACCAAATTCAGAGCATCTTTTGAGCATTAGGTTACAGTCTCAATAGCTGATAGGAAGCTCTAAAGACAAAGGCAGCTATCAGAAGACTGTGGCTGTGCTCCCATGGACCTCTGACAGAAGTCACACTTGTTATCTCGCACTACAGAGCCCGGCCTTGCATTTAATAGAGAAACAGATGGCTGGACAGCCTCCAGCTGCAGTGCAGCACTACAGCATTCCACCTTCCTGGGGGGTCAGGGTCAAATCCAGTCACAGGGACACACAGCATTTTTGGTTGGCCTCCCTGTAAGTAACAGCTGACTGAAATATCAGGTTTTACTTTTTATAGATCTTACCCAGACATCAACCAGAGGTGAACCCAAAGATCACAAAGATGAAAGATTTTTTGCGCAATAAAACACTCCTTCCGAAATGCAAGTCTGAACCTGCCACGCGGCGTGCAGCACATAGCTCAGAACAGCACACAGTACAGGCTCACACACAGAAACAATGCTGCTGAGAGCTTTCTTCCAAAGTTTCAGTTAGCTACTGACCCTCTCTGCCTTCAAGTTCCTTTCCTCATATATTCTCATGCAGATAAAGACTTAAAATCCATCCCTTTTCTAGCCTCAATCATGTTAAATAATTCAATAACATAATCCAATGGACAAGACTGTTAATGGACAAGAGCAGGGAAAAATGTGTACAAACCTAAAAAAGGTCCTAACTAGCGATATGACTGCTGATGAGGCACAGCTCCCAAGCACATTAGTAACAAAAAAGGGTTCACACAATGACTTTCGGGTGGAAACCAATGGCCTTTGCTTTCTGTAAGATGGCAGACACCAGCGTTTGTATGGAACCAATGAACATCATAACTATGCCAATAAAGTTCTGTGCAACTGAACTTTGCCATGTCACATGTCCCTCTGAGCGTAGGGACATTCCACACCTCTCTTTTGTAATCCCACAGCACATGGTTTTCTGTGTTGACCTACAGCTTTGTAAGCCAAGTCAACGTGTTCTCTTGTGCCATCGGTAACATCACGTGCTGAAAGGACCAGGGCCACAGATTCAAGACGCAGAAAAGCAAATTCAGATTAGATGGTATGAAGAAAATATTCTCAATGAGGATGGTCAAACAATGGGATGTCCAGGGAGGATGTGCCATCTGCTTGCATGCACTCAAATCCTGGTGTGACAGTGCCCTCAGCAACCCAACCCAAACTACACGGAAGTTACCCAGCCGGGGTCCCAGCCAATCGAAATGATTCTATGCAGTACTTCCTTTACTAGATGACCTCTCATAAGACAAGGAAGTTGTTAGGCATATGCTCAAAATATAATCAAACAACTTAGAGACTTAGTCCTGGTGATTTTCTGCTCCTCAGCAAATGTTTTACTTTCAGTTTATTCATAGTATAAACAGGCACCTTAAAATTGCTTCCAGCATTCACATTAACCACTACAGGACAGCGATGAATGCAGTATAAATACTGAAACAGAGCTTAAAGAACACAAGGTACTTAATCTTTATAACACACGACTTCAATTCAGTTAGACTGGATACTCTATCATTGAACAGCAAAAGAACTGCAGGAAGACGTTATGGACCTGCAGTTTTATCTTATTCACATTTTTCTTAAGCCAAAGTTTAAAGAGGACCGGTTTTCCTATTAGCTCTGATGAGCATACAACCTCACGCAGGAATTCAGACAAGCAATTTATAAAGCCTTATCTTACGTCACACAGGAAGACCTCAGCAAAGAGGATGTTGCCTAATGTACAGACATGAATAGCAAAGGCTATAAAAAGAAATCTAGAAGTAGAGAAAAGCATAAAACTAAGCAAGTTACTAGACAGCAAGAGATTAGATGTCATCTACTTCATACAACAGAGTAGCAGCAAGCTGGCTATGAAACAGGCTCTTGGAAAAACCAGCACTGGTGGAACGTGCCAGACAACACCCAGTTGGAAGCACCAGCAAAGTCCACAATTTATAGGAATCCTGCAAGAACAGCTGTGATGGGTTACCAAATATCATGGCATTGCATAAGCCAGAAAGGAAGCAGTTGTTTAGCAACCAGTCATTTCTTTTCAGTAATTTGTATTCGAAGGGGACAGAGGTGGCTCTTAGTGGCTGTTCAGCCCAAGCATACAGCCAACGCTATCGACAGGTCAGGCCTCCAGGTACCAGAAGGTGCTTCAGTAGAATGTTGACTGACCTTCACAAAAAAAAAATTGGGGTTTTTTTTGTTTTGTTTCTGCAAATAGCCATACCTCTTCACAAACTACTTCTCAAAGTGTCACTACTTCTAATTAGTGATAATGGGTCCCACTACAGATTTACTAGAGAGATTTTCAAAGCTTATTTTGATGCAGTTAAGAGAAAGATGAGGAGAATAAGTTCAGTGTTGTATTACCAGGCCTTGCCAGGCACCACAAAACGTGAGGAGGAACCTGCAACATCATCAGCCAAGAAACTCTACTGCTAAGCTGTACTTGCAACTTTGATTGGTCTTAGAAGCATGTGTAGTATACATTAATATGCCAGGCTGGGATGTTTAGGATACTCCTGATGGTTCACCAGTGGAGTTTACTAAATCTTGCTGCTCATTAGAACGGGAAGCTTGTCTTCTCTCCTCTAAGGGAACAAGCAAAATGCAGGTTGAAGAGAAAGAGAATCCTCTACGAATGCATAGCATGAGACTCACCTGAACTTGCTTGCGGAGTTTGCTGCACTCGTCTGTCAAAACCTGCACCTGGAGGCGGCTCTGTGCAGATTCAAGCTCTGCCTGTCTCCGCAACATCTGCTCCTTTTCTAAAGAGCTGGAGGAATGAGAGAAAAGCAATCCTGAGGACTACACATTACCTAGGATGCTTCTCCCCAGACTTCATCCCAACACAAGCCCCGTTCAGGTAAATTCAAAACTAACAGAAAACCTGGTACCACAGTTATCCAGTGCATTCACCTCGAGGTGTTCCTGGTTATGCAACTGTACCGAATGACTCACTCAAGCATTGTTCCATAGAAACAACAGCCTTTCTCCTCACCCTCCCCAAATGTGCTAATTTAGCAGGAGAGTAAAAGAAAAATCAGAGTTTTTCCCCTGGTTTAGCAAATTCTATACCATCAATGTCCATGCAATATACTATGTCAGTAACACAGCAAGTCATGACACAGCAAGATCTTTAAGCTTGTTTCTACTACCAGTTACTAATTTTTTATTTCAGGAAAAACAACTGTATCAGAAAGAGACCGATACAATCTCTGTGAATGTCCATATGCAAACCATACTTCATACCTTACCCTGAGCCTAGAATTGCATCCACACAATGTAGCAGCAGCAGTTCTGATAACATACTTCAATTTCTCTTTCATACATGCTTTACACATGAAGAAACAGATAAAGAGGGGGAAGAAACACAAGTATTCCTGAGAACTATCTGTACTTTTGGTCTATAGTATTGACCACTGCATTCTGCACTTCAAAGGCTGCAATATTCCAGTTATTTCAGTAGTTCATGTGCAGTGAGCTCCAGCTTGTTTAAGCACCTTCTAAATACACAGACATAGCCTTGCACATTTACCAAGCACAGAATTCTGTCATTTCCTATAGCATCTTCATGCGATTTTTTGCTGCATAAGGAACAGGTAAAATGCAATATTTAACCATCACAGGCACATTGTTTACACAAGTACCCAGAGCCTGAAGGCGGGCTTTTCTGAATGTGAAGAACAAAACCCACGATCTTATACCTAATTCAAGGCTACGTGCAAACAATATCGATGTGTGCATCAGTGTTTGCATTTGTCCTCCTCTCGTGGCTGTGTGCCCAAAGCAGCCACTGCCAGCGACTTCCCCGGCCTGACAGGTCATTGCCGCCAGCCTCCCAGCAGGAACAGGAGCCAGAGGAGGTGCAGGGCAGGCGGGGAAGGGCTGCAGAGAGATTCTGAGACACAAGCAGCAGTTAGATAACTATCTCTCCATAAGAGATAACAAGATTTAAACAATCCAAATGCCTTCTGTGCTTTTGAAAAAATGTTATTTATCATTTCTTTTACAGCGTTGAGCCAGTAAAACAAGCATGACCCTTCTAAAGGTACAGTTCAACCACCATCAGGCAGTGGCAATCTGGACAGAAGAGATATCTTCCCTTTGTGACAGCTACTCCTCAATCATTTCTGATTAATAACTACCAGGATGATGAGGTTTCTGTTGAAAGAGTGCTTTGAAAGAACAGCACTATAGTTAGAGACATGTGAAAAAGACCCCAATTAAATTTTCTTCACTACAAGATCCAGGAGAACTCTGATATCTGCAGCATTTTAATTTCAGAATAGTATCTGTGACAGCATCTTACTGGAAATAAATTAGTCCCCATTTTCATACCCACTTTTCCTTTTTTCAATAAAAAGTCTACATTTAAGTTGGAGGGGGAAGCAGAGTCATAGTAATGCTTGCTGACCTTTTGTAAGTAAAGCTACATGAAGAATTTGACAAAGCAAGATGGAAAGTGATTCATATCAGAGATTACTCTGGGTAATGCATGCAGAAGAGATGGCAGAAAAGGTCAGCTATTCACCCTCCTTGCATTTCTAACTATGCCTCACTCTTCTCCTCTAATCATGTATTAGGAATATACGGCTTTTTGGCAACAGCCCTGCATGTTCTCCCATGATGACATTTCAGGATACAGCTATTTCAGTGCCGCAAACTGCAAACTCAAGGATTCCGTTTCCAAACCAAAATTCTGCATCCAGGTAAAGGCACGTGCAGCACAGCAAGGCATTGGTTTGCTAAGCCAGCCATACTCATGATGATCCTCAAGGGCACGCACAAATTGCTTTAGACAATACAGGAAATCAAAGCCTGAAGTCAAAGCCAGGCCGCAGCTTTCAACAGCACGCGATCAGCGAGGTCACGTCCTTACATGGAGATGCCGTACCTTTTCATGCGCTCCTGTTCACTGGTATCCAGCGCTTTCAAAGTACGAGCATACAGGATCACAATGTCAGAACGCTTCGCTTTCTTATTGCACTGCAATAAAAGACAAGTTCAATTCATCCGTAAGAATTTAACTATCCAAACTATGCATCCCTACAAGCTGCTAGGCATTCTTTTGAAAAATTCTGATAGTTTTGAAGGGAAGGGCTGTCTACTTGAAAATTAGACCACAGAAACACAAACACACGCACTACCTCACACAGACACCAGAGCTCTAACCAGGGCTACCATAACAGTTTAGCTCATGGATCCTATTGCACCTTTAATAATGCAGCTCCTTGCTTACCACTAAATTTGTTCTGCTAAAGCACCAGCGATGCAGCAGGGTCACGTAAGTTCCAGGGATTAAAAAAAAAATATATATCTAAGGGGGGAAAAAAAAGATCCAAAACAAACCACCAGCCCAACCTCTACTTTGAGAGCACCAAGACTCGTCGCTTGGCCAGCAGACGAGGATTTGGGAACCCCTGAATATACTCCCAACTCTGTTATTTATGTACTGTATTCCTACACGTTCCAGCGTCAGTATGAAACTCTGACATCCCACTGATTCCAGTGACAGATATTTCAATAATTTTGTGCATCTGGCTGTGACCGTTTAGTACTTTTGATTCTCCTTAAAAAAGAAGATATAATACCTCCCTAAAGTTGGGACTTGGAGGAAGAAATTATGGCACCTGCAAGCTTACTGTTTTGCAAATACACTTTGTTGCTCAGAAAAGAGGCAGTGAACACTCAAACCAAGTAACCTCCGCTGAACATTAAATTACTACGTGCCCTTAAAATGCAGACTTCTCTATTATTTAGAAGCACGAAGATATCACAGGCAACAGTTTCAGACCAGACAACCCCCCTCCCTTTGTAAAGAACTGCTGTGCAGGGCAGTAAGAGGCTAAGACAGCTTTTCTGGCAGCCAGCAGCTGTCACTGGCAGGATCAGAAATGCTGCAATTTCACAGTAACTTGCACTCAAGCCACTTAGTATACAGAACACCACACACAGCAACTCCGTGCTATTCAATTAGAGAATGCCTAGTCGCAAAGGACAGAGACTGAAAATGAAGGGAAGATGATTTAGCTGCAAGGTTCTCTCCAGAGTAAGAAGTTCTCCCAGGAAATTTTCAGTAATTACATCACTGAACGAAAAAGAGGGAGCAAGCACCCCTTAGGAGTTGTTAGAGTTAAGAAGAAAGCAGTCACAAAATTCCAATGAGCAAAGATGCCAGAAGGTCTCAGAATTCTGTTTGGGCCTGGAGTGGGGGAAGAAAAGCTTACATAGAATTGAGAGGGATAAGAAAAATAAGGTTTGGGCCTTTGCTATGGCAACAGTGATTCTTTAGGTTTAACCACAGCACACGTCAACAGGAAGTTTCTTGTTAAGAGGAGGGAATCCTGCACAAAGTCAAGCAAAACCATGGAAGCTCTCAAAATGACAAAGCCAAAGAAGCCCTGGGCTTCCAGCCACTGACTCGGAAAGCAGCAGAACTGAATCCTACTTATAAGGTACTCATTGACCTATTTTTTTGTCAACATTCCTTTCTAGAGAAAAGGAATAAGGAATAAATAAATAAGCACATTACAGAGAAATGTGGACCTAATCAAAAGAGATCAGTATTACCCATGGAAACAAAACCAAAAAGAGCACCTTAAAAAAGCAGATCTACCACTTGCAAGTGGACATTAAAGGATGCGACTTGTTTCTCAGCTCACTCTTTGCAAGCTGCCTAAACAACCTGATCTGCTTACAGGCTGCAAAAGCAGATGCAGTTCAAAACAGAAGATTAACCAACTGAAAATGGTTCTCAGATTTCTTGTCCAATAACACATTCTTGATGCTTAAATAATTGCTTCTAGCAATGTCTGCCATTCCCACACTCCAGGACTACAGTGCAGCGTTCTGAAACCAATTACAGGTTTAGAACTTGAACTCTCAAGCTTCTGAATTGCTACTCACAAATGCTCTACCTCAGGAGAAAAATTCAAGTCGGAATCCTCCCTTTAAAGCAGTGCTAGTTGCTCCTGGCCTAGTTACATCAAAAAAATGGTGATTTTTGTTATTTCTGACAGCAGGCAAAGGCGAATTCTTCATGCAGCAAGTGGTTTTAACAGTTACAGTGCTCACGCCTGCAGCAGAATTTACTTGATAGTAGATCCCTCCCAGTGCACAGAAATGTCCGTTTTACCTGGGGGCACTTGGCTGCCTGTCCCTTGAGCCACCTATCGATGCAGGTGTAACCAAAGAGGTGCCCACACCGCAGTGCTGAGAGACGGTGGTCCCCAGCGTTGGTCCACTGCTCAAAGCAGATCGCACAGGTATCCCCTTCCTCCTCATCCAGCGGTGCAACAGGAACTGATGGTTCCAGTGTCTTTTGTGGGGTTCTCTAGGATTAAAAATAATTTGAAAAAAGCCGTAACATTTTTTAGACAAATGCAGCATTTACTATATTTAATCTGCCTCCTAAAGCATTTAGGTCACCTTACCTGCTTTTGCTGGACTTCAGCCTCTTCATCTTCATGACTTCCATGTTCTGCAGAAGCTTGAGACAAAGCTTGAGGCGGCTCTGCTTGGACCTGACTGGAAACTAAAGCAAGCATTGCTTAAATGAACCGATACATAACAGGGGGAAAAGGAGCTCCCCTTGGCTTGGTCTGAAACCATCGGAGCACAAGGTAAGCAGTGCAACAAAGGCACAGGTTATGTACAAAGCGCTGGATCAGCATCCGGGACACTGAAGGTCAGGCAGTCTGTGTGTAAGCCCTTCTATTCATCAGCAGTAGTGCTGAAGAACTTGATGTTTTCTTTTATAAAAAGCAGCACAGTTTCAGTGAGAAAGAAGAGGTCTTTTAAAGACAGCAATTGTTATCACGATTTTCTGGCCTGCTGGAAACAAACATATCTCCGTACAGGTCTATAGTTAGGCTGATGGAAGGTTCCACCCTGGCGTCATTATGCCCATAGAAAGACAGACACAAATATGCAGAAGTTATTTTGCCAAGGGATCTAAGCATGCATATTTCATGTGCCAAGAAAGCATTTACCATATGCTATCTGTCCATTCACCCCGACTTAAGCAGTTTTCCAGCTGGTAGTTATCCAAATTATTGATTCTGCTGGGCCATATGTTTTTTGGGGGGCCTCTGTTAGCCCTTCTGTTGAAGCACAGGGAACACAGAAACACAACATTTGGGTTACCACCACTAGCATCCTAAAAAAGGAGCAGAAATCACTGTGTCCCCCCTACCTCCTGACAAAACAAAGAGTTGATTAGTCATGTTTAGTATTTGAGGCAGACATTCTCAATCCAGTAGAGCGGTATCACCTAACCCTGGCTAAAGTCAGTAAAGTTTTCAGCCTCTATGGCTCTGGGCTGAACAGGAGCGGGTGGCTTATATAAGCAAAAAAAGACAAGGGAATTCCAGCAAACCCTACAGAGAGCATATGTTCACACAATATTAGCCAGCACTTAACAGCTTGAGCTCCTGTCACATGTAAGGCTACCTCAGAGCAAGCAGAATCAATCTGTTCAGAAGACACCTCATAGATATACCGTTAAAAAAATTGTCAAGGTGGGCTGGCTGATCAAAAACAAAACCAAGGGCAGAGAGTGAAGCACAAGGATAGTCTTTAGAGACCAAAGTGAAAAAAAAAAAAATCTTGTTCTCATATTCTCTGGGCATCAATAACCTTAACTAGCAAGTTACCCGTTGGCCACTCTCACATAAACTGCGTGTTCATCACAAACAGTGTCACTGAAGCACATAGCAGCCTGCAAACGTGAATCTGGATAAAGGACTGTGAGCCAGAAAAAGCTGAGGAAAGGAAAACACAAAACAAAGAAGCCCACTCTCCTAAGTAGCTCTACCTCCTCAGCTAAGCGGCATAAAAGGAATAAAAACTCTAAACTGAAGCAGACCAAAATTGCAAATAATTAAAAAAATACTGAATCAGATCCTGCTCTGAAAACTGAAAGCACTGCTGATCACCAAAGATGTGACTTGAGGTCTTCAACAGTACTCCTCAATAATATAGAACAGCAGAAGTATGCCAAGTAATAATCTCCAAGACTGAAGTTATTCTGAACATTTACAGGATTATTTATAAGTAGTAGCCTGCAAATAGCAAGAAGCCTGTATTTAACATTACGGCAGCAATCACCCATTGCTGCTACTGCTCTTAGGTACTGCTTGCCAGAAAGCCTTGTGGTGTCAACCTGCTCCCGTCAGCTGTGGGGATAACAATCTCAGCACCGTCTGTCATGAAGCTCAAGAGCACTTCCCCACTGAGCTCTGGAGCAGCAGGATGAGTTTCTGAAATCAGTCCCTACAAGCTCCAATACAGCACAAACCTGAGCTAGCTGCTGAGGGTATCTCCTGGGCTGATGTCGGTACTGCAGCCTCCACCACTTCCTCCTCCTCAGAGGTGCTGCTGTCAGAGTCGCTGACTTCTATTGTTTCATCTGAGCTGTGGTCCTGGTTGTCCCTCGCAATACGTGGAACTGTAGCTGGCTCTTGGGTCCTGCTGAGTTGAAAGTAACTGTCCAATGCTGCCCTAAGTCCCAAAAAACACAAAATAAACCACAGTTATTTCAGATAAACTGAAAACGCAGCATGTTTCTCCACGCTTGTTTGCAGTATAAAATTCCTAGGCTCTGCCTGCATTAGGAAGGTGTCGAAGTTATCAGGACAGACCTTCTCCAGCAGAGGTGCAATCCCGTATGATTGCCCTCTTTCTGAACAATCAGCAGCATCATACAGCAACCATTCATTTTGTTCAGCTCAAAGAAAATCTCCTCGTTACAATGAGATTGTCTTCTTTCGGGGAGGGGTGGTGGAGTGGTTGGAGAGAAGAAAAGCAAAGACAACCTAAATATTGTTCATTAATAGCCCAAGGAACTACTAACCTGTACTTACAACCCTAACCCCGACCTGACTTCCAAAGCCACTAGTAATATTAGACGCATGAGGCTCGTATCAGTTTCCTCCCATCGACAACTTTGTGCCTAGTCTCTCTACTTTCCCTCTTCTTTTCTACTGGAATTTCATCCCTGGACAGAAACATCCTCCCCTCTCCCCCCATCAGTTCAGCTATCATCTCAACTATAATTCAGATTCAGAAGAGAAATTTTTCAGGTTGCCTTCTAGCCCCAAGAACTCCAGTGACCTTCACACAGAATCCAAGGGCAAACAGTAGTTATGTTTAATCATCTGGGAGGAGGAGTTCTTGGTCCCACTGAATTTAAAGGCAGTGTTCCAGTTAATTATAATTTCACTCTTGGCATTTACAAAAGCTACAAAGATGAGACAAAAACCAAACAAACCAGAAACGAGGATTTCTTTCTGGCTGGGGAGCATCCCCGCTCATCACCCTTTAAACCCATCACAAGTGGTATTAAACACTATATTTTTTTACCTCTTTGCCTGGAGGTAACAAAAAAAAGCCTACAGAAAAATATTAGTTTCTGCAGCAATTGTCACTAGGAAACTTAATGAAGCAATCACTAAATTAAAGGTGAAATGCAAAAGAGAGCACAAGCTAAATGCTGGCTGGAACTGCTAAGAATCGGCGCTGCTGCAGGGAGCACCAACAGGAATCTGGCAGAGCAAAGGAAACAGTGGGAGCAGAAACTTCACAAGCGAGATGGAAAGTGCAGAAAGGCTCAGGAGTCAACACCACCACAGGGAGATTCACTCAACAAGAGCAAAGATCCTGCCAGAAGAGATCAGAAAGCGCTCTACTATTATTGAGCTTTAACAGCACTTGAGGTGCCCAGAATCTGGCCACAACGGACTGAGCAGGGCTCTGTAAGCCAGTACGTAAGGCAGGTTTAAACTGCTGCAGACTTGGTAAGAGCGCAGTTCAGACGCAATTTAATCTCTGCTTTACCTGGCACTGACTGTCCTCTGCGAACCACCGATTCTCTGTTGCCTGCGAGTCCTCCTCGCTCGCAGGCGCTGTGGGACCTGTGGCGCAGGCAGCGGCCGATACGGATCAAACGCCCCTTGGAGTCTCTGCAGTCTGCTGAGAGCCGAGACGGGACTCAGCTGCAGGTCAGGTTCAGGCGCGGACTCCCTTGTACCAGCGTTTGGTATGACAACAGCATTAGAACTGTAACGCTGCCTCCTCCTTCACCCAGCTCCGGAGCACGGGACAACAGCGCTGCATGACCAGAGGGCTCTGTGGGAAGCGTCCCGGTGTTGTTCTCTACAGAGTAACCAGCCACTGGTTGGAGATCAACTTCCATCTCTTCCTGAGCCATTTCTGCAAAGAGTTGAAGAAAACTCATATTTATTTTCACGTCTGTACCCTACTACTAGCCCGCAGTGGCATGAATCAGGTGCAACAGTCAGCGACTACAAAAGCCTTTAGAATTCAGACTCCAGGAAAAATTTGTCCTTTTGCAGCAGAGCTAAACTGTCTCAAGGTGATACAGGTACGTGAGCTGGCATAGCAGGCAGCACCCTCCCGGAGACCTTGACTCCTTGGCTCAAAAGCAGCCAGCACCAAAGGCAGATTGCAAAATCAATTTAAGGAAGCCTTTGGATGAATATGAGAAGTTAGGGATTTCACGCTGGCATCGTGAACTTGACAGTAAATTCAGGTGGATCTTGCAGAACAGAGTTTGGAAATATTTGAGAGATTCTCCACAGTGAGCAGCACTGCACAAGCGCCCACAAAGACAGACAGCAACAAGCTCCACAATGCAGTCCTTTGTTGCGTCACTGTCGAGAGGTGGATTTATTTTCAAGTTTCTTCAAACAAAGTTTCATTAAGGTAACATATTACTAGGACCCTTGCTCACAGCTCACTTCAGAGTCCTCTCAGGTCCTTTATATTCACCAACACCAGGCAAACCCAGAAAGGGTTTCACAGCACAACGAACTGAGATGTTATGGGCAGTAAGTTACCTACAGCATCAGCATTTGTGGATCCTTATTCAGCCTGAGACTAGACAAACACGAAATCTGCAGTAAAACCTCACATTTGTTATTTAAGGATGGTTGCTCTGCAAATGTCTTGGACATAAAGATTTTGGGTTACCTCCTAAATAGAAGTATTACCTTCGGTTTGGAAGAAAAACAGAGGAGACAACAGTATGCACACTGCTAATTATTACACAGCTGTCAGCCACCTAATTAGAGCACTGTAGTCACCCTTTTCTACAGGCAGTCTTACAACACAAAAACAGTAAAGATTATTTCATTAAGTGCCCCCCCCAAACCCCACCCTTCTTTTGCAGGGTGGTGGTGTGAATTAAATTCTGCAAGCTCCTGAAGTTCGTTCACATTCTCAAAAAAACACTCAGGCAGTCGTAAACCTGAAAGGCCTTGGGAACTGTAGACCTTCAGCATTAGTTAAGAGCCCAAAGCACACACCAAAACATATCAGGCTAGGGGCTGTGCAAACAATAACTAGAAAATGTGTACAAGAATTACTAGAGGGGGAGGTACTAATGCGCGAATATTTTTATAAATCTTTTAAAAAATTCTAACTTACGAATGATAATTCTTATCCTAATTACCAATTCAGCCTAAGTTATGCCAAAAATAGATGTTGGGTGCCACCTCCCACCGTAACAGTCATACGGCCAGGATATAATATTCAATCATCAATTCTGCTTCTCTAGCACTCAACTCGGGTTCATAATAAAACTGCCACCTATAAGCATAACGAGCCCTTTATTTCCTCAATAAATTAACTGTAAGACTTAAAAATACAGTCACCATTGTGGATTAACTAAACCGACATATTTCTTGATTTTAAAAAAGAAAATACGTTAATACTGGCATTTGCACCCTTAAACCTGAGTCCTCCGGAAAGGGGCAAAGGCCAGGGCTCCCTCCGGACAGCCGGCTGCCTGCCCAGGGGCCCGCAGGCCCAGGGTCTCCATGGAGGAGGTCCTGGGCCCAGCTGGGGACAGGGCAGAGCGCTGTCACCGGCCAGAGCTCCAGAGCCGCCCGGGGCCCGGCCTC
>NW_010131986.1:52568-55741 GCF_000699245.1 Pterocles gutturalis | reverse complement strand
TATATATATTTTTAATATATATAAATAAAGTCCCAGGAGGTGGTGCAGTGTGGGGAAGGGAGACAGCCATTCCCATGGGGAAGGAGGGGACATCGGGCACACGGAAACCATTGGGAGAAGAGACACAGCCCTCAGCCTGGAGCACTGCTCGCTGGTGGGAAAACCTCTCTCTCAGTGGACCGTACGCACAGGAGCAGCCTGCTTCATTTCTCCTCTTCCAGTACACCACATTCTTAGTAACACATTTTTTTAAAAAGAAAGAAGATGCAACAAATGTTGCAGGGGACCCAGACTATCTGTGTGAGACTCTAGCCCCTCACTGACAGAAAAAGTGTGTTTTGTCAGTACTAAGAGAAAATAATACGGTGCTACATAATTGCCATCGTTTGTCTGTCTGAGCTGGTGACTTTCCCGTTTCATTTCCTCCTGTGCAATGTTATAGGGGACATATATGAGATATTCAGCGAGGACTGAAGCAGGGAAGTCTGCAGGAGTGTTTAGTGGGAGGTCAGGAATTTTTAAGAGGTATTATTACAAGGCGGTGTGGTTTGGGTCATGTTTCTTGTAGACATCTTGTCAGGAAACTTTTTAAATAATAAATTATAATCTCTTTATGTATTGTACAAGCTTATTAAACTCAATCTTTAAACATAAAACTGAATTTTGAAAACATAATCAGACAAGCTCAGAAGCTAAAAACAAACCAAAAAAAGAAGAGAAATAAAACATATGCTGGCCAGAGTTTTAAAGACGGTAGCCACAGCACACCAGATTTTAATTAGCAGCTACCTGCAGTGGCAGTGGCCTGGGATGAAATGTTTTGATGTGCGTAAATGTTCCTATAAAGCAGCTGAAGCTTTCTTAGATCCCATATCATTTTTTTTTTCTGAGCATCGTGGTTTTCCAGTGTGGACGTTTCGCAGGCTGAGATCTCAGGAAGATCTAAAGTCTTTGCTCTCTGCCTGTGTTTCTCCAATAGTAAAACAAGGTTACTTATATTCATTTACTATAAAAGGCTCTTAGCTCTTCCAAGGAAACAGTATTTAACGACTGGGTAGAACTAGCAGTTGTGGTAGCAATAGTTGAAGGCATAATCTTACCATAAATCCTACCAACACTTGGACTAGGAGAGGAGAATAACGCCATATGTAGTGATCCAGATTTCTTCTTTGAAATATTTCTGCTGTGCCATCTTTTGTCAAAAATATCCTTGAGTCTAACGAGCACAGGCCTTTTCCAGAAATGTAGAACAAACAGTTTGTGTTCTTTCTCCCAAACACCTCCTGCAAATGGCCGTGCACTGCAGAGCCTTAGCCAAGATACTTTACAAACACAAGCCTTGACGGTGGCTTGGTGACCCAAATGCCATCGTTTCTGGGAATCCCCAGTGGCAGCATCTCAGCTCTGATTTGAACGGGGAGGGAGGGGGGGTCTTTGCTTTGGCGTTGCCCTTTCCTTTCTGGATTGGTTAGGACTGCATGAAATCATGGCAAAAACTGGTAACGGGGTCACCGATATCACCTTGTGCCCTGGAAAGACGTGGGGGGATGAGGTGGGTCCTGAAGAGCTTTTGGAGCAGGAAGGGGATGCCCAGCACCATAGTCATCTCCTGTTCACCCATTGGAAATGACCTCACAGCACAGAAAGAGATGGAAAGACAGGACCAAACCAGTCTGTGAGCCATTTTCAGGACTTCATGGTAAGGGCTGATAACAACTGGTAAAGTCAGGAGAAAATCCATCTTCCTGAAAACAGCCTGGTTTGTATGGACTTGGGGAAGGGCGAGGTGTGTTTGCTGTCCTCTAAATAAATCCTGTCCCAAGTCAGGCAGGTAGCTGCTGCTCCTGCTTAAAGGAGTGCTTACAAATTCCTAGGATATGTGCAGTTGATCTGAATGGGAGAGCCAGTATGTAATTGTGTATACGCATGTGTCCCACCTTCTCTGTCTGTGATGCTCGTTGCTGGGCTCATATTTCCACCTCGAATTTCCTCGAGCCCAAAATGAAGGCTCTTGTGTCACAACCTATATGTCCACCCACATCACCAAGGTAGGCTCCCAGGGAGGTCACCCCATCACACCACACTGTCCCACAGGGACCTGCCCTTCAGGTGGACTTATCAGCCCCATACCCAGAGGATGCACCACGTCCTGTCCTGATTTACAGCCTGCACAGTCCAGCCTGGCCCAGCATCTGCAACTGGCACCTAGTGAGGAGATAATATTTACAGAAATATAAATCAGGGAACCCCTTTCCAACTTAAATAGTACCAAAAGGATTTGACCCTAGGTGCTAATTTCCTCTCTTAATCCGTAGCCTAATAGCACGTTCTTGTAAAGTGCAGGTTTTCCTCAAAGGTGTTTTTTATCAAATGCTTGATGGAAGTCAGTGGAATGATTGGTCATGAATTGCTGACCTCACAGTAAGGGTAAATGAGATTAAGGTAATTAAGTTGTAGGCACTGTTACATATTAGAGATAGCCATAGATTTTTATTATCTGTTGTGTCAGGTTTAATTGGTGGCTATTAGTGTCTTGTCAGATCTGAAGATACACGAAGCTTTTTAATAGGAAATCTGATTGCACCTGGGGGCAGTTTCTCTCCACAGTCAAGACTGCTTTTCTTCTCTATCACAGGGAATACTTGTATTCATCAGTACCGCAGCAGCTCTTGATCATAAAATAACCTTCACTGGTCAGCAGAAGGCAAGGGTGAACTGGAAGCATAGAGAGTACGTGGGATATCAGGAACTGGGGGTTTATCCTCTGCATTGCTAATTGCCTGTGTTTGGACTTCTGATCATTTCTGACTATTTTGATTGTAAATTCTTCAAGGCAAGAAGAATTACACTGTATTTGTACAGAGCTGAACATATTGGCTCTGGTCTTATTTTTGGACCTGCTGGTCTTGCTATAACACAAATAATAACTATGGAATACTACCAGACACTGGGGATTTTTCTTATTTTAATTAAAAGTGAGGTCCAGGTCCAGGCTTAGAACAAGGATTTCTGGTCCAGTCACAGTTTAGAGAATGGGAAAGGGAATAGTCACATCCATTAATTAACCGTAGATTGGGCAAGATATGTTGATGTATTACACTCTTGTTTTCAAAGCACATTGAGAAGCTGCTGATTCCAGCGGCGTGTTGCATGGGTACCTTGTATTAATCTGG
>NW_010131986.1:4739-52552 GCF_000699245.1 Pterocles gutturalis | reverse complement strand
CCACACAGCTCATCGGCCTCAGGTAACATGCTAGATTTATCCTCTGCAAATTCTCATCCACATGTATAGACTCAGTCCAATGTTGTTAAGCTTGTGAAATTTGATGGGCTCACAGCACGAGGTAGTTTAGCTGCTGCTATGTGAGATTCCCATCTATGTTGGGGTTTATTGAAAACGTTATGTCCCATCTGTTTCTAGATGCTCCTTTCATGTTCCTCAGCTCTTTAGGCTCTCTTTTCCAAAGAGTTCTCTTGATCCATGTGGAGTTAATAAGCGATTTTGGTGTGTGAGTATATGCGTAAGGACCAAGATGTCTTGTTTCATAGAAGTCTGTCGTTGATTTATTCCTCCTTCTTCTGCCTTGCTTCCTGTTCATTTCTCCTCGCACTTTCGGAGTGAGGGACGCTGTTTACATTAGGGATGTTTCTTGTGTTTACAGATGGGGCAGCATTTGTAAATGATTCTGAAGAGTTGTTGTTTCCAGGGAGTCTCTCCAGGCTGTCAAGAAGGGGTCTCACCACAGTACCGCTTCATGCTCACTGTTTGTTTTAAACTTATTTTATATGTCCGAAAAATGTGCCAGTGAGACTGGCCAGCTCCTGATGCCGTTAACTTCCTCACCGTTCTCTGACGGCCGGGCAGCCGGGACACACATGGACATCAGCTGTAGCGGTGTTTCCCTGTTTGTGCAGTTCCACTTGCTTCTCCTTGTGTGCAGTCGGTTTCATTTCAGGAAGTCATTGTTCTATCTTCTCTCTCTCCCTGCTGTGTGATGAGACCTTGTATCATAGCTAGGAACATGGGGGTTTTATAGTAACACTGCTTTTTCTTTCAGAAAAAAAAAGCAAAACCACACTAGTTTTATGTTTTTTTGGTATTGTGTGTGCTTTGTCTTTTGAGTCCTACTTTAAGGAAAAATTCACTGTTTTAATTAAAATTAATTAAAAAGATAATTTAGAAATAGAGTAGATGAGCCAGAGGCATGGCTTCTCATGGAAGTCCTTCCACCACTCATGGGGAATTTTGTGCTTCTCTTGATGTCTGAACCATAGACAAACACTGGAGATAAATACATTTATTAGCTCGATGTGCGTGCACTTGTCATGGAAGAGTGGATACCAATTTGAAAGGACTACCGTCCTTTTTCCTGGGATGCAGGGGTATATATTTTCCCAAGCATTTTTGCATAGACTAAAATAAAAAGCACATGTTGCATAAAGGCAAAGTGCATCGATATCTAAGCTATCATAGAGGAAGAGTGACCAAGCCAAATATCTTTGACTAAATGAGGCGGGAATTCAAAGCTGAGTACTGCATAGGAATGAAATGCCAAATTCGTTGTCATTGCTTGCAGAAGCTTTTTATCAAAGAGGAGTGTCATAGGCAGATCTCAGTGGGAAAATCTAACCTGGAGGTTTGCTGAGCCAGCGAGACTCACGAGTGCACATGGCAGCCGGCAGAAAGGAGCTGATGGCTTTTGGAAAACCCTGCCTAAGTGGGAGCATTTCTGTGTCTTCTGAGACAGGTTTAAAGGGTGGCTACAAGTCAAGCGTTCAGCTCCTAGTTCCTGAACTTCTTTATTTAAATTGTGCTGGATTGCAATTTCTTGGATGAGATGGAAAACTGAGGTCTTAACCTGCTGGTTTAGGGATTTTTTTTTAATCCAATTTTGCATTTCATGATGTCCCAATGTTCTTGCTAAATTGTTGCCAGTGACACTCAGTCAAATCCTGGGGGAAGTTTTTTTAACTAGTTCCTCTCCAAAGTAAATTCCCCTGAGAGAAATTGAACTTGGCAAAAATATTTGTCTAAACAAGCGTATGGGGAGAAGGTTTAAAACACACACTGCCCTTGCTGGTGCTTCTCAGGTTTGTGAGAGCTGTGCACAGTGACTGAAATCACTAAATAGATATTTGAAACCTCACTTTTGGCAAAAAACACCCAATTCTGTAAGTGGCAGTATGTACAGAGAAATAGTTGCAACCTGAAGCACAGAGACGTTACAGGGTTTCTGCTTAGAGAAGAATTTTGAATTATACACAGACACCTTCATATGGTATGGGTTTAGTACGTGTGATTCCAATTTTAAACATAATCTGTGAGCCAAGTCATAGGTAGAGCTGCTGGTGCTGAAATGTTATACAGAGAAAGGGCTGAAAGAAGCTGATACTTCTGTGATAATGCAGCTTTGGATACTTGAGTATTCTTTCCATTTCTGTTTTTACTATGCTCCATTACCAGTAAAATATGCAAGTGTCATTCCAGCTTTACTGTTTTTGAAGCACTACTTGACCATTGTAGGAATCTTTTGGCAGGAAAAATGTATCTTTCACAGGAAATTCTATAACTATCAAGATAAGTTTTAAAAATATTTTCTTTTTCAAAGAAATGTGAATCAAGCGCTGCTCTGCAAACTGACACTTGAGATGAAGCAATGAGCCTGAGCTGCCTGAAAGCAAAGGGAAGAGGCCACAGCTCCTTAAATTTTCTGTTATCTGAGTGCCTTTCCAAAAAGTATTTTAATTAATTTGTATTCTTGGAAATACCATTTTCTAGGACAACACTGTAGGCTGATGCTGCCAAAAAGCTCCTTGTTCTTCTGGGGAAAGTGGCAGTCATGCTGTGGAGATGTGCCTAACCGACATGAGCTGTTGTCCTCCCCTCCATCTGACAGCAGCTACCTAGAAGGTACCAACCTTTGGTATTCAGTTACCACCACAATGGATTTGACCAGGCGGTCCTTAGAGGCTCAGTGTTTAAACCCCTCAACTACCCATGCCTTGAGTTTTGATGTAATTCCAACAAGCACCTCTGATGTAAAGAGAAAGCTGGGTTCTCTCTGGGCCATTATGGGAAATAATGTCTTTCATAGGAAGGGAAGCATTTACATCTTTAAAAAATGAATTCAAGATCCGAAGCAATGACTTCCAATACTATTTTTCTTTCAAGGTTTCAGTATTCCGAACCATCTGATCTCACCTAATAGCGCTGCAGCACATCAACTGATGGGTCTTCTCCTCTTTGTTCCTAGGTAGCCTCCACTGAGTTGTTAAGCTGTATTTGCTTTGGGTAAGGTACTGTGCTATGACAATATTGTTTTGCAGGGGACAATTTTTCAATGTTTGATTGCCTTGGGTAAGACATTTTTGGTGAATCATTATACCAAAATGCAAAGAAGGTAACTTGAGAAAGATGCTTAGGTTTCTGTAGCACTTTGCAGCAGATGTCTCCTATTTACTGCTTTATTTTATTGCTTAATGACTGGATCTCGAGTAATTGAACAATTTGACAGATATTTATTTGTAAAACGTGATTCATTTAGTCAGACACTGTGAAACAGTTTCATGCCAGTTCTAGAGATTTTGGTAGAACTTTCTAAAGATGCAAACATTCAAGTAAATTGCTCATGTCAATAGCACATCCACTTTTTACTGTTCTTTGCTGCATACAAATATTTGAGTTGACAAAAAAGTGCTGGTGAACAGACTACAGGGACTTCTGAACTTTAATCAACCACAAGCACTGGCAGGGTTCAGAAGTAATTTCCTAAGTATGAATCACCTGCAGACAATGAATCACATACTGGAGAAGATTGCCAAATAAAACAAGCCATCATGTATAGCTTGCATTGACTGGACTATGGAAAGGCCTTTGATTCACCTAGCTGAAAGAGAAGCTGTGATGAAAGCACTGAAATAAAGGCATAAAAGAATGCAGGAATCCCAAACCACATCTGCTAGCAGTGAATAGCGACATTTAAGTTCGACAAGGAAGATAAAAGAAAGCGAGACTAAGCAAAATAGCAGGCAAGGAGACACTATCTTACTGGAAAAGACTTGCCTGGAGTAGAACTTCACAAAGCATTTCTGGGAAGAAGACCTTAGCTTAACTTCAACCATATGCGCGAGCTCAGGTTTCGACTCTGATGGAGCAGTTGTCTTTTCTGAAATGGCCAATGATCTCTGGGTGATTTTGAGGGGAACTGAAAGGTGGGGATTGCAGGGAAGACAAATGGTGGGTGAAGGCTGAGAAGGGAAGGCACTCGCTTGGCAGTCGGTCTGGTGCTCGCTGGGGTGAACACAAAGCTCCTCCAGGGATTGCACAGACCAAACTCTTTCTGCTGGAGAAGAGGTGTTACATTTCCATCTCTAACAAAAAAGGGGCAAGAGTTTGGGTGCTAACAAAGAAAAAAAAAAAAAAGACAGGATCTTGTATAACATTTTTCAGAGACATCGCTGAATAAAAGTATTCTGAAATAGGAGAAGAAACCAGAAGCCTCCTGGAGACTGTAGAGTCATATATAAGAATAAGTCCTACCACAAGGAAAAGAAATAGAAGAAGGAATAAAATTTACTTTTTAAATATTTTATTTCTTATGAGAGGTATTTGTCCATGATTTCCCAAGCAGCAAGACAATAGCTGCTAAAGCAATGACAGCAGAAGCATAAAACCCCCCGCAATTATCTAGACTTTGATGATTCCCCCTATTTGTGCCAGTAGTCAATAAACCCTGAGACTGCATGCTGTAGCAGGAGAGTGGATTTACTGCAGCCAAAATCATGTGAGTGCAATGAATCAAGACAGCCTTTCCATGCTGCTCAGGTCTGGCTCTTGTGTAATACTCCACACACTAATCAGTATTCTCTGATTCTTAATAAGTGAAAAAAAAAGGTAAAGCAGAATTTCAAGATCACTATAGGAGCTACCAGCTAACAGAGAGAAACTTGCTGCTGGCAGCAGGAAGTCATCACTCTGCCCAGCAAGACCTGGTTTAGGTCCTGCTGGTTTCTTGGCTACTCAAACAGTCAATAATTAGGTAAAAATCTGAATTTGCTCCCCAACCGCAGCCCAACAAGGAGCTGTGGTAGTCCAGTGCTTGGGTACTGGGCTGTAAAGAGTCCTCTTACTGGGGAATTTGCAGTCACCCAGAGTTACTTCCTGTTGGCAACAGGCTCTTTAATCTGTTTTGAAGAAAGTCTGACCCGAGCTGGAGCAGGGACGGTGAGCACTTCCCCGAGCAGCCACGAGAGAGCACCCGGCAATTAGGGCTGGGAGGGCTCCGCGAAGGAAAATAAATCACCAACAACGTTACGAGAAACCTTTCGCAGGATTCCCTCCTCGCCTTACGCTCTTTAAACACAACTGGAGTCAGGAATGCAAGCCAGGGTTAACTAAACCCTCGCTACTTGTTTTAAGTCGCAAGTTGCCGCGAGGTTTAGCCGTGGATTGGTGCATCGGGATGGGAGCTATGAAATACTGCCCCGGTGCAGGGGAAGGGGGAGTTTGTCCCCCGGCTTAGGATATTCTTGTTCAAAGCCAAAGGCTGCCTAATGACTGCTGGCAACATCGACAGCCGTTTAGCGGCGGCTAGCTCTTTACCTTAAGTTGTCCATTTTCCTGCGTGCTGAATAATGCTCAGGCATCGGCTGATCAAAGAGCCTGCCCATGAAATGCAGCTGAAATAAGTTTTCCACACTTTATTTCTCACATGTTAGATACATTGATACAGACAAGAAATGCTGTGCGTACAAGCAGGCGTGGGGAGGGGGTCTGTGGGGAGGCAGGGACAGCCCGTCCATTGCCCGCCGCCGTCCCCGCCGTGGCACATTTCTGATGCTTGTGCAGAGAGTTGCAGCACTCCCAGCACAAGTTAAAGCCTCGGTTAAGGTTTTCCCTTTGTTTTCAAAGAGCTCATGCCAGTTTTTACTGTAACTATGGGTTGAGCTACAAAAAGGAGGCATAAGTATAAATAATGGAAAACCACTTACATAGAGGCTTCGTGTTCCTGGACAGTGCTTTCAAACATGCTGGATAGTATTTAAAAAATGCAAAAATCTGTTCCTAAGCCCTCAGATCACATATGAATCATGTAGTTCACAAGGCACATGTTTACTTGTGTGGTCGCTGGGGTACATATTTTCGCAGGTATGTAAGAGGGGCTCTTGGGCTGCAGCACGGGTCCAAGGGAGCGTGCCCCGCGAGACCTGTGATCTCTGAGGCTCCATCCCATCCCGCTGCCACTTCCAGAGCTGCTGGTGACTTAAACACCTCTATAGTGTGCCTTGGCTGTGCTGTGGCAAAGCTAGGGTCAGTGTCCTCCCCAGCGGGCAGGGGCACAGGAAATACCCCCAGCAAAAGTGCTTTGACTCTTTGGTTTCAGCTGTGCAGTTTCTCTGACTCAGGGCTCCGTCCCTTGAAAGAGAGACTTTTTGCTCCCAGGACTGGATTTAGGAAAGTTTTCTCTTGGGAGGAGGTGGGAAAAGGTGTCTACAGATGAAGGGTTTGTAAAGGGGAATGGATGCTTTTCCCCACGTCCTCAAAGGCACCCAGCTGCTGGTGAGGAGGCTCTGGCAGCATCAGCCTCACTCCCTGGTTGAGATGGAGCCTTTCAACAGGGATTAAAAAAAAAAAAAATTAAAAACAACAAAGTAATTAAACACCGATACAGCCCTCTGTGCTTTTTCATATTTGGCTGCCCCTTGCTGAGACACTCTGGCTCCAGCCATTCAAGTGGTTTCCTATGATTTGTCTTCATAACCAACCAACAACAACAACCACCAGCTCTGACACATACTGGCCTGTGCCCACCCTGGTGCAGTACCCATGCAGCCACTGGGCACGAGCACATGGACCCCCACACCTTTCACCCAGGAATAATTTGAAGGCATCTCCTTATTCCCAGGGTTAGCCACAGCCATTGCAGTTGCCACCATCCCTTTGGTGAGCAATAAACGTTATCTCCAAATTGCATAAGTATAGATGCAATTACATGCAATGCTTATATAAGTGCTTATTATTCTGTGCAATACTTGTATTGTAAGTATATAAAATCAGAGAGGAGTGAAAAGAAGCAAAATGTGCAAAGCTGTGTTTGAAACCACATCAGGTCTGGGATTATTTCCAATCGTGCCTTTGGGAGCATCAGCCCTTAATTTAGCTGATGTTTCATTCAGGTTGCCATGTGGAGCAATACCACTAATTAAGTCTATACTTAAATATTAGTGAAAGGGTAAGAAAACAAAATCTTGCTTAATACTTAATAAATAGTTAATATTTAATACTTAATAGAAGGTTTATGCAAATATATTCAACTGGCAGAGATCAGACAGTTTGTTTAATACCACGTGCCATAAAGTGTACCAGAAGGTGCTTTGAAGGACTCCCCTAGTGTGTAGTGGAGAAGGGAAAAAAAATTCCCAAGTGAAGTACATAATGGGCTTATTTCTTTAAATAAATTTAGGTTTCTTGACGAACAATAACAAACACCGTGTGGTGATGCCATGGGGACAGCAGCGCCAAGCAGCCAGTGCTCAACTCAGATTTTCACAATGTTCTCTCTCTCTGTTCATTTGATCATCCTAAAATGTTTTCAGAAATTCAAGTTATTCCTTCTGATTTGTCTTGTACCCAGTAAATGCCGTTTATATTGACAGCAACAATTCTTAACTGAATCTATACAACTAATGTCTAAGTTCAGAGAACAAAAATAATCATTCCAAGAAGTGTTTAAGGTGAAATCAAGCTAGGATTGCAAAAGGCTGGTGGAAAATGTATTTTGATGGTGTAGGCTGACAGTCAGGCTGCTAAAGACGCCTTCTGGATCTGTTTTAGGAATTGCTTATTAACCACTTCAATAATAAACAGAGAGATTAAAAGCATGTAATAGAAGAAAATCCAGTGGATATTTCACTCGATATCCTCAAGCACGACACTTTTATTTCATTCAAAAATTCTCTGTTGTTGACTCTGTAATGTGATTCAATGTTTACTTCAGTTAATGATTTTTTAGGGATCTTTCATTGGCCTTTTACTGCTATAAACACAGTGAAGATCTGCGCCACATATAGGGGTTTGGTTTGCTTTTGAAATATAAACAATATCAAAGGAATTTAAATTATTATTTAACCTTCACCAATGAGTTTCTGGATGGCCATGCACACCAAAAGTGGTGCACAATAAAGTAGTAATGAAACGTAGCTATGGGCCTGACGCTGTAAAGCAAGTGAAAGATTTTAATCCCATACATGGGATACACATACATTTGTGTGCGTTGGTGTTAACAGGGATGGCCCCAAAGGTGGGTGCTGCTCCTGCAGGGTGCTGAGCAATGAATCACCTTCAGGGCTTTTCTGCAGTAGACATGGCTACTAAGTGGTTGCTAGCTCAACCTCTAAAGTGTGGGTTTAGCAGTAAATATGCCTGTTTCAACTTTCCTTCTGAGGGAAATGTCATGGTGTATTTAATGTTTGCTTTAATTGCATTTTAACCCTTTCTTAAAGTCACATTAAGATGGGGACGCTGGCTGCTGGGGAGAGATTAACCAAGAAAGTGCTCACGTGTGTTTGGAGAACTCACCCAACCCTGCAGAGACCAGAGGCTTAACAAGAAACAGTTGGTCCTTAAAAGGGTTCTCATTTCTGCTCTGAGCTAAAAATTACTTCTCACGGCTGAATTTCAAAGTGAGTGAATAAAATGTAAGGGTAGTTAGTTCTTTCCTCAGTCTTAAGAAAATAAGTTAGAGTGGGTCCTTGCAGTTTGCAGATACTTAATGCTTCCAGGATTGTTTTAAGATACAATTGTTAGGCATGTTTAAAAAAGAAAAAAAAAAAAAATCTTTCAAGAGCTCATTTCCCAGAACATTACCAGCCAACAGCCCTAATGGGCTCACACCACACAGCAATTGTTGACTAATACTATGTGCTTTGCAGGGAAAAAAAAAAAAAAAAAAAAAAAAAAGAAGAAACAAACTGTTATATGTTTTTTGTTGAGATATATTTAGAGAGCTTTCTTATTGTTAAGAGCTTTAGGAACAATAATCAGTGGTATGTCATTCTGGTATTGTTAGCAAAGTCCTTTCTATTGAATTTTCAAGATGTTGTAAAGTGAGATTATGTGAGTAGCACCTCTGGACACTTTTTCCCATCATTGTGTTGGTATCAATCGCTGACTTCCACTGTTTCTCCTGGTATTAAATGAAAATGTTGTTTCCCACTACGCTGATTGGAGGCTGTATAATGCATGACATAACTGATAACCCTACTGAGATTACGCATTGTAGGATTCGAACTGCACGAGAAATTTGGACAACAAAGTAGGTGGTCACTTGGACTGTAAATGTACCGGGATCATTGTTTCAGCTGAAATGAAGAAACATTATAAATGGATAATTTATGAGTCTGGTTCCTCAGGTTTTGGAAAAAAATGTTTTGGGTTTTTTTTTTTTTCTTGTTTTTCTGTGGGGAGAGTAGCTAGAATATATTTTCCAAGGGCAAAGTGCTGCCCTAAGACACCTCGGCCTCGCTCACCCCCAGCAGAGCTGCATTAGAGCAGAAACCCGCACCCTGCTGAGACTCCTGACATTTTCCAAAGAGGAAATATTAAAAATTCAGTGGCAGAGTGGAGAAGGAGGAAGTTATGCTTTGGAACTAGCGGTGAGCTGAGAAAGCCAGATTTTTCTACTCTGTAATAAAAAAAAAAAAAAAAAAGTGAAAATAATGAGAGGCTTTGAGCTAGCTTCTGTATTACCACCAGTATCTGAGCTACATAAAGAGCAACACAGGGAGTTCCCTTAGAAAAGTTTTTGTCCGGTGCCACTTCCATTACACCACATCAGGTTGTTTCGGTTTTGCACTTGTGCTTCAGAGAGGCTTTTTTTGAGGGGTGGCTGAGCTGGCCCAATGCCACTCTGCCATCCTGCTGATTGCCCCTGCATGCTGCATCTCCCCCAACATCGTGCCAAATTTAGACTGGTTCAAGACTTCTGTTGGGTTTTTTTTTTGGGGGGGGCAGGGGGGGATTTTACCCCAGTCCCTGTTCCTGCTCTCCTTAGTTCTTCACACAGTGACTTTCCTTTCAATTTTTCTCCTTCCTAAATTAGCAGAGGTGGCATGTACAGAGCTTGGCTTATGACCGACGCAAGGGGGAAGGAGAGGTCAATGTGGCTTCACACTCTCTGTCATTCCTTACAAGCAGTGGAGAATAGCACAGGGAAAATCTTGTTACAAACCCTGCTCATGCCCTTTGTCATCTCTCAGCCTGGTCTGTACGCTCAGCCAGGACAGGGACAAATTCAGACCTGATTCTGGCATTCCTCAGCTGACGATGTGTTGGGTCCAAAAAGTAGTTCTTGCTCTCCCATTCAAGGTTTTTATGGAAGAGTGTAAAGCTGGAGAGAGTTGCTCCGTGCAGTGGTTAAGGTTTTAATAGCCTTTAAGTAATAAAAACAGCAGAACTACTTCCAAAAAGAGTACCAGGGAATCAAGTCTAAATGTAATAAAGGTCTTTACTTCGTTACAGTGGATTGCAAAGTGTTTTGTGGCTTGTGGTTACGCAGAGCAGAGGGTCTGTGGATCCTTCTGAACTAAATTTTTATTACACGGTTGTGATTGCAGCCCACTGGACTTCACATCTCTGCACCCTGAGAAAGGGTGGGCATGTGTCAGCCTGCAGGGGTTTCATGTTGCTCCAAGGGTGGCAAAGATTATCCCCCTTTAAGACATGAGCCAGTAGAGGCTGGGTGCTAGAAAAGATCCCTGGCCATGCTCAGACTACGGAGGAATTCAGGAGAAGGAACATCAGGTGGGTGCCCAAAGGGCCTGGCAGCAGCAGAGGAAGAGGGACAGACTGTTTATTAGGTACTGTTGCGGTAGGACAAGGGGGAATGGTTTTAAACTTAAAGAGGGAAGATTCAGACGAGATATAAGAAATAAATTTTTTACAATGAGGGTGGCGAAACACTGGAACATGTTGCTCAGAGGGGTGGTGGGTGCCCCATCCCTGGAAACATTCAAGGTCAGGTTGGATGGGGCTCTGAGCAACTTGGACAAGTGGAAAGTGTCCCTGCTCATGGCGGGGGTTGGAATAGATGATCTTTAAAGGTCCTCTCCAACTCAAACTATTCTATTATTCTATGAAAGTGTTGGACACAGTAAAACACCCAGTTCTGTAACTAGGAAGACCTAAATCATTAAAATATTTGTAAGAGTCAGTTTTGAATTGAGACCCTTAGCCTGTGTCCTCCAACATTTCACTTTCATTTGGATCATGTATTACCTGAAACTGCATCCATTACTGGGATTTTCACACAAACGCCACTGAAATTCAGGAGGGGCTGAATGTTTAAATTAACCTCCACATCTCAGCTCATGCTTTCATTTTTTTTTCCCCCTCTATTTTAGTGTATTAACACCTCAGATGTAAGAACAATCTCTTTATTTTGGGAGTGGAGAAGGACCTGCAGATGAGCCAAGAGAGCATCTTTGGAGGATACTGATGCCATGTCTTGCGCTACATGGGTGGAGGATGCAGCTCGCCACCTTTGTCTCCTGTGATGGTAACTTTAATGTATGTGGCCAAGTGGTGAGCTGCTGGCTGAGTACCCCAAGCTGTCCTATCCACCAGTACTAGAAACTCAATCCACTTGTTAACTTCTTCCAGGCGTTTTCTAGCAGGAGTTTCTCTGCTGGCCGCCCTCGGGAAGAGAGACCAGCCAGCGCGAGTGTGGGCGCTGGCCTGGACAAAGGGACTGCTTTGCTGAATGACCACGTTACACTGCTGCATAACTCAACCCAATTAGTGCGAGACTGCCTGGACCTTAATTGGGCCTGACACGTGCCTGTTGAAAGAGATTCCCCAGGAATTAAAGTGCTACTTCTCTAGTTTGAGTTGGCTGGTGATGCGAAACATGACACGATTTTTGAGAATTTTCTGCACTTACCATGAAACAAATATGCCACAGGTATCAAGCAGGCTTTGTTTTGGGGGTATAATCATATTACAAATTGAACACTTCCACATGTGCGTGCTGGCACATCTACCCTCAGCTATCTCACATGTATCTGCCCCAAGGTACAGATGCTGAGGTCTTGACATAGCATAATATAGATCTAAATATATTTTCCAGATTGCCTTAGCACATGCTAATGAAAATGAGGAGTAAAGACCTGAAAGAAGCAGCTGTTTAAAATTTTCCTCAATCCTAGAAAATCAACTTCTTAATTACTGATAATTTAAGCATCAAAATGACCACTAACCCGCTTCTCCCACTAGACTCTCCCAAGCTGGGAGGCCTGCTTTAAGGCTGTCGGGCAAACCTTTTTTTAGAAGTGTAGCATTTCATCACATTTCTTTAGTCTTTCTGGAATTAATTAGTATTAAAATAAAGCAAGAAAAAGGAGGGTGCCTGCTGGAGGTGCCTTCTTTCAGACCCTCCACTCAGACAGATGGAGCAGATACTGCTAAAGCTCCTACCCAGCAAGTTACATGAGAATACTTTTTTATTTCCACAGCACCTTTCATAATAAAAGGTTCCCCAAACTTCCCCAAATGGATTTATAGATATAAATAGCTCCATTTGCCATTAAAATACAGTCACTCCTGGATCAAAAAAAAAAAAAAAAAAAAAAAAAAAGGACTCTGGTTTATGGCTGTACCCAGGGGCAACTGGTCCCAAATGAAAATTTAGCTGGGAGTTTTAGGAAAAAGGCTTCAGTCTTGCAAGATGTACCATGAGTTCCTAAACCACTGTGGTGCCTCTCTTCAGGGTTTATTGTGATGCTAGTCTGTTTAAAATATAATTTCTAGGAAAACAGTAAATTTTGCTGGAAGTTGCTTTCCTCCAGCAACAAATTAATCTGAGTTGGGAGGGGAAAAAAAAGGAAAAGAAAAGGAATATACTATTGGAGTTGGTTTTGGGGGTTTTTTTTTCCCAGTTTTTGTTATTTGATGTTCTCTCCTTCTCCCTCTCCCAGACTTCATTAAGTGAATCAGAGTTGTAAAGCTGAGGGTTTCCTAAAGCTGGCACCATTTTCTGTATAGAACCAAAAGATGAATTAACTGGGCTATTGGAAGCCACAAACTAGGTACACTCACAAACCCGTATAGCCTTCCAAAGGGATGGGAAAGAGGATGGTGTTGCCAGGCTGCAGAATACATTTTTCTTATAACTGGAGCCCTGGCAAGGTACACGGTCTTTGACATGGAGAAAGGTCTTCTGTTTGGTGCTGGATGCATTTGCTTTGTTCAGATCACTACTGGAAGCTTCTTTAAAATGAACTAGCTTTTCCATGCCACTATACGACCGACCAGCAAAACCACAAATGAGACTTAATATCACTGGAAGGCAGCAGAGTGTGGAGAAATGATTGGGGAGTTTGCAGCAATTCTCCGTACATCTAAGAAAGAGGGACATGACAGAAAGTTTTAAAGTTCAAGACATGCGTGGAGCAATGGGCCAAACTGAATCACTGAGCAAAAGCAGCCTCGCAAATGTTTTTATAATAACTTCCCCTCCCATTACTCCGCAAATGTGGCTATTAACACAGTAAAACAGCAGGGCTGACATGGGAACAGCGACTCGGACCTGCAGTGGTATTGAGGATCTGGGCCAGGGTGAAATATTTATTAATCATCTTGTCATGCTGCTGCTTTGTTAGATTCTGTAGATAGGAACTGAGGTGGTAATACGCAGCGCCTTCATCTAGTGAGGCTGCTTTATCACATGGGAACGATTTGTTGACTTATGGAAAACTACTACAGTGGGGTGAACAGTAGGATGATGGTGAAATAAGCTGAAGGGTTTTTTTTGAAAAGGTATCGAAGAAATTTTTTTTTTTTAAATCACTGTAACAGAAAGCCAGAAATCTTGGTCCTCACTCAGTTTGCATCTGGACAAGTGCATCTGTGTGGTCCATCAGGGAGGGTATGACACAAACACAAAAATTATCCAGTTTTCTTTATTTATTTGGGGGATGAGATGGCTAATCAAATCTGGGTTTGTTTTTCAGCTTTTTTTCTGGGTGAATTACTCTGTCACTGAGAAAAGGCAATGAAAATCAAGATCATGGTAAGATATCTACATGGAGTTGAAGGACCCCTTGGGATACGACCCAGTGTTGCTGAATGAAATGCTTTGAGATGAAAATACAAAGCTCAAGGCTCTCACTGGAAACCTTGTCCTGGGGATTTGATGAGATGGTGTTAGCCACTCCATGATGGTCAGTAGACCTGGTTATGCCCAGGCTAAACTAACCCTATGGCTTGGGTCAAGGCGTACTTTCCCTAACAGTTATATGATGGGAGTGTGCTACCATAACCTGCAACATTAAACCCGGGAGAAAGTGTCCCACCTCCAAAAACCCCTTTCATCTAGGGCAGGTGAGGGCAGAGCTGATAAGAACTGTCATTGCATCAAATTAAAGGAGAAAACAATCCACAAAGTTGTTTGCAGATAAAACTTGACTTGATTAATCTATTTGTTCTCTTTATTTGGCAGAAACCTAAAACCAAGTTTCATGGTGACTTTAACTGCACTAAAAATAATAGCCTATTTATGCAATTATCTGCATGTACCTGTCCATTGGCTCAGGCCAGTGAGGTGAGTACAAGAACATGCACACAGACCTTTTTTCTTTCTATTTTTTTTTTCCAGGTGTGGTTTAGGTTTCCTGAATGAAAACCACCACCCTGTAAGACCCAGCTTGCCACCAACCTGTACGTGAGGCTCAGGAGCTGCAAGGGCAAACCCAAGGCAGCGGATGCCTGTCCTCGCTGGGTTTGCATTCAGCCCTGCCAATGCCCCTGTTGCTATGTGATGGTTACAAAACAAGTCAAACCGTACCTGGGCTGAAGACAGGAATGACACATATAGGGTATTCTGCAAATTATATTCCCTGAATGTGCCTTTCCCATTGCAACAGTGCTGCGTTTAACACAGTTTGTTACTAAGCTCCCTTGTTGCTTGCTCATGCCAGCTCGTTTGCATCTGGTGATACCAGTGCTTGGTCCCACTGCAAAAGAAGACTCCACAATGTGCCACATTCACTCTTTTGAGTCACCTAAATGTGAAGGACAGCCTTGTGCAGTAGTTGCGAAGTCCAAGCTTGGCCGGAGGTGGCAGGCAGGGAGATCCCCATGGTCTCCTTTGGAGCTCTCTCAGTCCTTCTCTCTCTGCTGATGGGAAGAGCAGGAAAAACGGGCATTTCCTGGGCCAAGACTGGCTTTTCCTGGACATCCCACCTCCCACCATTCTGCAGCTTGTCCAGAAGAAGCAGGGCTTTGGACCTGATTTCAAAGGGAATGCTCAGACTAAAACATTCTCTTATTTTGTTTTTGTTTGCTTGGTTTTTTTTTTCTTTTAGACCCTAAAGGCTCATTTCATACATTTGGAGGCCAATTTACCTTTTCAACTATGGATTTTAATCATTCCATCGAGTCAATATTTTGCCATTAACCAGCCAAGCTTCCCAGTGTTGTCCCCATGAACAGCAAGTGGGTGCATCACACACCAATATTCCAAGGTGACCTTGCACCAGTCCCTCCTGTAAAATGAGTTAAACATTTTTCTTTTCCAAAGTAGTGTTTTGAAGCTTGGAGGACTGATCTAAAACCCTGCAGTGGTCTACTGAGAGACTCTGGATTGGGCCCTAAATTGCATGACCAAGTCCAAGATGCCCCATCCTCTGGTTACCCTTATCCTAATGACCCCACAGACACACTCTTTGGTCCCTAGATTGCAGATGAAATTTGCCATTTTTGCCCTGACACAGACAAAACCAAGACAATAAGCAAAAAGATCCCTTCAGTTTTGTAGTCCTTTATTTTTTTTTAAGTTGATCCTCCCATAGTAATGTACTGAAATGCGTAACAGTTACATTGTACAAAGCATTTAAAGAAAGTACCTCAAATTGCCGATTATTTCAAAATGAGATTATAAACAAAAGGAAAAATTAATCTGGTCCCTCACTAAAGGCCAAAAAAACCCCCAAAAAATAACTGAATACCTTCCATTATTTATTTATTTTTTTAAACATAAATTTGGAACACTTCATCTTACAAATAGGATTAACATGAACATAACATCACACAAGCTCGCAGACAACCAGCATAAAATATTGGGTACAGTTTTTTAATCAGAAGAATCATGCTTTCATGAAGAAATCATAACTGTTTATACAATTGAATCAATTTACTGTATTACAAAAAAAAAAAAACAACCAACCTAAGTCGCATCTATTAGTTATTTAGTTCATTAAAAGGCAAAAATAAAATAAAAGAGGAATGTAAGAAAATTTCAAACACTGTTTTGCACTCCCATATACACAGATCAGTTCACCTCACTTTTTTTGAAGTACATGGGTGCCTACATCTTAGCGCAGTGGGGGACTGGAGCAGTGCTGTTTGTTATAGGAACAGTGCTATTTCAATCAACAAACAATTGTTTGCCAACAAATAAATACATGGTACACACAACACAAAGAAGAAATTAGAGGGTAGGGGGGAAAGGAAACAATACAACAAAATAGTGACATGATTGTCGAAAATTAAAGTCTCCTTACGATGATTTGAACTAGTGGTGCTGTCGATGAATGCGGTGCTTTCACGGAATTATCTGGATGATTTAGCTTCTTGGAGTAGTGAACATTCATAGTTTACAATATACACAAGCCTCCTATGTACTGTTTCTCAGAGTTCTTTTTTTTTCTTTCTTTTTTTTTTCTTGTTTTTCCTTTTTTTTTTTTAAACAATGCAGTTGAGAAGGCAAAAGAACCACGGAGAGAACAAAATATTCCCTGTTACTTCTTTCTACATTTACGATGGATACTGTGCATTTGATAGAACTATTTTCTTTCTTTGAAGGGCTAAAATGCATAAAGCTTTAATGAAGAGGTTTGTACATGAAAGCAACTGTTCCAAATCCTGTGTCAAACTATCTTATACAAAAAGAAAATCAATTCAGTTCTTACTTTAAAGGAGTGCCCATATGTGTATCAATGCAGTCTTAACCCTTTTGCCCCTGCCCCTCAAAGCCGGGTGAACTGGAAGACACTTTTTCCCGGCCTTGGTTTACATAATCCACTGAAACTTTTTTTTTTTTTAATAAGTCACATTGATCCTCCAGAAGTCAGCAGCTGCCTTTGCTGTGCAAAACAAAATATTGAGAATAAATAGTTTCTTTCTTTTTAAAATTATTCAGTTTAAGGTCACCGGACTTTAAATGAGTGACCCTGCAGATTTATAAGGCATTCTGCTCAGCAGTCTTTTAAATAGTCATATATGAAAGAGCCATGCTACTGGTTTGGACTTGGTCCCATTCTTGGTAAGACTTCACAATGTCATACATGACTGATGGATTGAATGGCACTTGATTCTGCAGCGGCTCTTGCCATACTGTGCCACATATTGGGAGAATTGTGGGATGCAGAATGAAGGGAGTCCTTGTCGGAGAGAGAGAGCATCATCGCATATGCCTGGGTGGGAAAAGAAGAAGGACAAAGAGGTCATGATCCCACAGCGTAGATGAGAGCTTGGACCCGTGCCACCCCTACGTGGTTAGGGCATCATTTTAGGCTAGAACTGCTATTCTCAACTTATTTAAAAAATATCAAAACACATTGGGTAAAACCACTGTCAGCCTTTTCACTGACACTTCTGGCTCACTAATAGCAATAATACTTTTTGCTTTCATCTGGTTTCACGAAGCTCTGAGAAACTTTTGATAGTAGTCAAGGTCCCAAAGTCTCCTTTGCCTGCAGATTCTTGGCACAGGAGGCTCTTTTCAAGAGCCTAAGGAATCACATTATCCCTTGGCTGGTCCTGTATTTCACCAAATACCACAGTCTCACCTTTGCTGACCTTTTCTACATGCAAAATCTGCAATTTTTAAAACAGGAATCTTTCAAAGGGGCTAAAAGGACCCTTTTAAAGTAACGTTAAATAAATTTTCAAGAAATAACACTAGGATATCAGTCCAGTTATTGCAGTTCTAAAACGTGTTGAGGACCTACAGGCAGTCATATCCAACGGACAAAAAAACACCAAAAAGCCAAGGCAGCCAGAAGATCAAGTCCCATCCCTGTGAGGCTGCAGCTAAACCCCATGGCATCAGTGTGACCGTGCTGGCTGTCTGAAAGCAGAGTGGGGCTGTTTCTTATCATGGCCTTTCTGCAGGTGGTAGACAGGAATAAAAATAGCAAAAAAGCAATCAAATCCTCCATTATCAGAGACCAGAGCATCCCATCATGTTTCCGGGGTGTGGTGGGAGTGCAGGGGGAGGTCGCGGCCGGATGAGGATTGCAAAAATGGAGCACAGCCCCGTCTGATGAAGCTGAAACGACCTTGCCTGCCACACATTAACAGTTTAATCCTTCGGGTATTTGGCAACAATAACATTTTAACTGAGTTAAGCTTTTACCTGGGATTTGGATTTCCTGTACAATGGTTGTTTTAGGTCCTCTGGCAGCTGGGAAGTACTGAAAGCTGCCAATTCCGCTTCGCTATATTGATTTTCTTCCATTTTCCTCATTTTGAGGCTGTCTGTGAAGTGCCTTATGTGGTCCAAAGCCGAAAGTCCAGTCTTACTATACTCCTCCTCTTTATACCTACAAAAACACCACGGAGGTTTTAACGTCAATTAAATGATCTTGTTTGCATTCCCCCTTCCTCTTGGACTTACACATCTGAACAATTTCCCCTTTTTCATCCTCATAAACCACCTTGCCCCATGGAACTGTGATCCCGAAATAAAAGCAAGCCTCTTTTCTTTCCTAAAGAGGTGGCAGCAGGAGCAGGGGAGGGAGTGGTCATGTGTCTCCTGGTGTCTCCACAACCTTTCACGAGAGATCCAGGCTGGTGTATGAAGCAGATAACATCTCTCCCATGAACGTTTCCTGTCTCACCCAGAACCTGACAATAGCTCCCCCAGCACAGTTATTTTTCCTCTCAAGGGCTACAGATTGCATGAAGAGACTGAAAACAGGGCTGGTATTGACCCAAACACAGATGCATGTTGCTATCGTAACTGGGAAGCTGGCTCCTTCGGACCAGTTCCCACGGCACAGTTTGGTGCTGGCACTCTTGTATGGTTCATTGTTTTTATTTCACATATCGGGCACACCAATACTCGGAAGGAACCAACCTGCCAGGGGAAGCTTTGCAGTTCATGTCCAAAGTACTCGTTTCCTCATAATCCTCCTCAGGAGCCCCCTCGTGCATGTCACTTGTAACAGGCTCTTTGACTGCTTTCCCTGCAATTTCGGTCTCTTCATCTTCTTCGTCCATCATTACTTCATCTTCTGCCTCTTCATCATCCAGCAAATCTGAGTTCTGGCTGGCTACCAAGGCTTTTTCATCCTTAAAGTGGCTGCCATTCATTCTGAAGTACCAAAACAAACCCAAGCAATAAACACAAATCAGTTATGAAAGCTCCTCACCAGACAGATCTGAAAAGGATCTGTCCCAGTAGAATAAAGTGATTTCTGTATTTTATATCTTGTTTAGCTTCAGACATTTAGGCAGTGCTGGAGAAAATTCCACTGAAATGTCAGTGGGACATTACAGTGCCATCAGCATGGGATTTTCCTGTTATCCTAGGAGCCTGAAACTACTGTTCAAGCAGAGGTATGCTCAGATATCCATTCCAAATTTTCTCACACATTATTTCATCTCGTGTTTCAAATCATATATGCAGTCTGGGCAAAACAACTCATTGACTTTTAACAGAAGCTGTAGGGGCCAAAAAACTCTGAAAATCAGATCCAGCATTTTCAAAAATGACATCCGATACTGCGTTCAGAGTTTGAAAGTCAAAATTACATGCATGATTAATCTTGCACACTACCACCCATTTGGAAGCCATACTACTTCACTGAACATATGGATTACATACATGGGAACCTAAGGGACTTCGGCTGAAGACCTGCAGAGCGGTCTGCAATATCACCTCCACACTGAACTACATTATCAACTGGTTTGAAGGGTAAGAAGTAACGAAAAGAAAGGTCATACAACCTTTTAAATGTATTTATTCTTATTAAATGAGTAATTATAGCGATACGCATATGGAAAACCATTTGGTCTACCTACAGTTATGACATTGTCCTTCGCTTTCAGACAATGACTTCTCTTAACTACTTCCTACAGGATTTTATCAAGGACATAATACCCACACTGAAGCAGGGGCTCATTTGCTAATGGCCTCAACCCCACAAGATTCCGAGCATCCGCTGCTGCATCATGACCACCGCATTAAATGAGAACTAAAGAAATTCAGCACTGCCATGTCAACAAATGTATGGCTGAAGGGCCACGGGCTAAACTCGGTGGAGCCCCACAAATTCACTCTACCAGCGTATCTGCTCCACTGCCTTACATAGCATGGAGGCCTTGATTCACCTATTGTTCTCATTGTGCAAAAGGTCCTTACTCTTCCAGGAATACAGTTATAAAAATGGAAACTTTATTGTCTGCCCGCAGTTTGCTTTAGACTCTTGTGTGCTTCAAACTGTGCGGGACAATATGGAATACACCAAAGTTTGAGCAAGATAAAGATGACCCCTAGCAGTGTATTTGGTATTTAACGTTTGTCTCACTGTTGTTAACAGACATACTTTCTTACGGAGCATACACAAGTGCAAGCTAGTTTCTTATACTGCAATAGCATCATTTTCCTAAATGTTATAGTTTAATCTATTTTCTGAGCAAATTGCAGCTGATTGTCACTAGTGTAGTACTGCATTAAAAAAAAAAAAAAAAAAAAAAAAGCTAGGGAATGGTCTGTTTATATCACAGCAGCAAAAAATCTGAGGCTGTGCGGAGTCAGGAGAGCTGAAGCAGCTACCCCCCTCTAAAATAATCAGAGCAATACCTCTTTATCATCTTTTCTTTAAATAGGCAGAAATAAAAAATTGTTGAGCACAGTTCGGGCTGCCAACTTGCTTGTTATGCTCAATTGAGGCTGCTAGAAATGAAAGGGAGATGGACTACAACCAAAGTAACAAAAGCCATGTGATTAAGAAAACAGATTCTCTAATTATGCTTTGAAATGCAGCAATTTGCCAGGGATAAAATATCCATCAAGAGAAGTCTGAAGTGCCAAATTTAGAAAGGAAACACTGCACAACCCAGCAACCTTTTCACTTTGCTGACTTCCTGTCAGAGGACATGTTGAGACCAGATGTGCAAAGAAAAAAATCCCAAGCCCTCATTGCCAATCAAGATGGAATGAAATTTGAATATGCATGTAATCACTTAATCCAATACTTTTGTGGAAATTGTGTTATGTCCGCCATTTTCATCCCTTCACAAAGGCATCTGGAATTTGAGAAGACAGTGAAGTTTGTCACTAACAGTAAGAAAATTTTGATGCTGATAATGTAATGCCAATGCAAAAGCGCAAATAATGCATAATGCAACACCAGTCTCAAAGAAATATATAGAGCTGTTGTGCGTATCCATGCTACAGCCTTTTCTGCTTAGCTGTATTTTTATTAGCTGAAAATATTTAGAAGTGGTCTCTCTGCTGTTAGTTCAGAGAACTGAAACACTCATATACTTAATAAATCTTAGTAGGAAAAAGTCTCCACATGCTAGAGCACTGTGGACTACCAACGCCTACCCACAGCCTCACGGACTTTTTGCTAGTCAGCATCTTTCTTGGGATTGAGTTACTTACGGGAAAGGACTTTGAATTAGAATGTTTCATTTGATCCAAGAATTTATCTTAGTCTGCTTTACTAATTACACATTTAAATTGCTTTTAAATGGTAAGGTTCTGTACATTTAGCCACAGGATGTAGAATTCACCTGTTCTGCCATGAATGCAAAATAAGGGAATTTTTCAACAGATGTAAATCAACAATGGGAACTTGAAACTGAGAGCTCCTGATACAAGGAGAAATGCGTCCATAGATCTATTCTTCTGTCCAGCATCTGCCACCAGGAATATGTTCATGTATGATCGGGAGGGAGTCAACACGTTTCTTTCCATCAGACACTGAGGTGAACTCTGAAGCAATCAGACTGCTAAAATAACTCTGTCTCCAGACACCATCAAAAGTGAAAAATCAGGTTTAATCTGGAAGAGTGGCACCTTTTGGAGGCAGATTAGTTGTGACTCACCTCTCCTCTGAGTTTCGGGGGGACTGATTGTTGTGGTTGCTGTTTCCAATAAAATTCCTAATTTCTGTGAAGTAAGAGTCTTCCTTGTCGTCTAGGATTGCCCCTGTGCTTTCCAGTTCTGAGTGAGGTGAAGATGTTGCAGTACCTTAAAGCAAAATAGAGGACTTCTATTGTCTCTGCTTTACATTTTCTATATTTAACCATTTAAATCAAATTGAAATTGAAATGATGGTTAAAATGGGCAAGACCCATAAGAGTTCATCAGAGTGATCCATCAGCTTTTGGCCATAAAACCAGCAATTGGAAAAGAGGTATTATCCATTGGTGAAGTGGTGAAGGTAGTCTCCAGCCAAAATGACTGCTTGCATGCTGGATGTCATTTCCATGGTTTATAATTGCTTTTGCCAACCATCTATTTCAACATCTCCCTCCTCTTCCCTTGTGATTCCAAGACTGTCAGTCAATAACTGTGTTAGACCAATGGCTCAGCTGAGCAAATGGATCTTCATTTTAGCTACTAATTAAGCAGATTTCCTTAAAATATAGAGCAGCCATTGACATAATCACCCAGGTCCATTAGCACGGAGCTCCAGTTACAGATGTCTTTCTCTGCGCACTGGGGAAAAGACAGCTCTGCATTCACTACAGGTACCTGGTTATTTCCAGTGGAGCAAAATGTAGATGGAAAAGACTAGAGACAGGGGTTTAAACCCCGCGGATACTTAAACCAGACCAATGATATCCGCTACCTGCCACTGCTATTCCTACTGTTGCGTGGTGACCAATTTGCTTTGGGGCTTGGGAGGCACCATTACCTCCATAATAGCTAGTGATTTTCAGCCCTTGACAGTGGGAATATTTTAGAGGATGCCAAGAAAATCTTTTAGAGTGCCCCTTGAGACTCTAAATCTAGGATTCCTATTGAAAGCCAAGTGATTGCAGAGATGGGATTAAACCAATTTTCCCAGTCTGTTCTCAAAATGCTATGCTTGGTTTAATTAAAACCAAAACCAAAAGAAAAGACATTGTACAGTGGTATTAAGTTATACAAGGGGAGAGTTTATGCTGGGATTTTCAAAGCACTTTGAATGTCAGCAGAGCTTAGGCACTTACATATTTTCCAAAAACCCACTCATCGGAGCAGATGGTGCAGAGCAACGTGTGCCTACTGACACTTGGTAGAATTGAAAGTGGATGTGCAGTCCCTGTATATGAACACTGTCAGTACGGAGGGCACTCTGGGGAGGGAAAAGGCTTACATACCAGACATGTTCCCATTCTCGTGCTTTTTTAGATGTCTGTCGAGATTGGTTTGTTGACCAAAACACCTGTCACACAAGTGACACTTGAATGGCTTCTCTTTATTGTGGATGTTACGGACATGTCTCTGCAGGTTAGAAGATATGCTAAAGGATCTGTCACAGTATTTGCATCTGAAAAAAAAACAAAACAAGTGGGTAGAAAAAGGTTTGTTAGAAGCTGGAAATGTAGGATTTGTCCTAAGAGACATGAAGCACCTTCTGGGCTTAGCCTCTGCACCCAACTGCAGTTCCTTGGTCCCTATCGAGGCAAAACCCTCCCTGAAGTAACATCCAGTTTCTGCGGTGGGCTTCTTTTTAGCTTTAATTCACATTAGGCTTTATATTTTAAATACTGCCTTTAAGAATAAGCATAATATTTCAGAGTTAATGGCATCAAATTAGCTAGGGTAATTGATTCCTATGTTTTTAAAACTGTTGCACGCAAGGTTGGAAAGTTTGAAAACAGTAGAGCAATAACTGTATTTCATGTGTTGCCAACGCAACACAATTAAACACTTTTTGGAAAAAAACATGGAACAGATCTCTTCTAATGCTCAAATAAGGTAAAAAGGGCTATTTCTTTTCCTATTCTAAATTATACTGTGTGATTAAATCTTTTCTTGAGGAATTAGCTTGCTCGATTGCTAATCCCAGAGGAAATTTGGTTATCTTGCAAAAACCAGCAATAAACAATCCTAACCTTTAATACTGTGCCAATGTGAGTAGTTTAGTCTATCACTCTGGTACCAGAGGCATCAATTTTCATACTCTGTAGTGATTTGGAGTCCCTAAAGCCTTTACTGTATTGCTCTTTAAGCCATTACTAAGTCATGCTATAACTATTCCAAATTCTCTGGCTGGCAACTAGCCAACAGTCTTCACCACTTTAGTTTTTAAGTCTTTTACTTCTCCCATGCTTCTCTTACGCTTGTCAATGATGTCAAATTATTTTTAGTGCTGAAATCGTCCATTATGCTACTAATTGCTTGTGGCTTTTATGTAGTGGATGGGTATAGCATGCATCAAGACCTTCCTTCAATAAAATTAGATGTGAATCTCATTTCCTAAAGAGACTAAAGGCAAAAAACTTATTGTTTCCTTACAAACAATGAGCTTACTCTGCTCTTTACAGCTCATAAAAAGCACAAATCGGTGCATTTGTTTTACTGGAACATGAACTGGCTTCTTTCCAGTTGATTTAAATTAGTCTTTCATTTTCAATAAGGTGAAGCTTCTATACACTTTCTGCATGTGACTGTCCTGGATACAATTTCACATACATATTCTTATCAACAAGAGAGTACACCCACGTGGGTTTGGTTTAGCAGATCTCAGAAAGAATCCAGATTAGTCAGGAAACAAATAAATATAGTGACGCCTTTGCAACCAGGACTTTTCAGAAATCAGATGTTTGACAAAACACCAAACTTTAGGCTGCAAATAACACCACAGAGCTCTTACAACAAAACATTTTTGCAAGGGAAAATATGATGGTGAACCCTACTGAAAATCACTCCAACCATGCTGGTTCAGAAGTGCCAGCTATCCCGCAAGGAAAAGGCAGGATTTGCAGATGGTGCCTGCGCAGCTGCCTAAGCCAAAAGAATTTCACCAACTAGGACCAAAAGCCTTCCCCCCATCTCCACAGCTCCATCACTGAATATTGGCATTGAAAGCAAAAAGCCCTGTTTCAGACTGAAATGCAATGGTAGGTCATCAATGCTAAGGACCAAGCACTGGAGCTGGTCTAGCAAGGCTTTTGAACACCTTTTCCCTCGGTTTATTCACTTGACCACACCACAGACAGGGGTGAGGGGACATGGTACCTATAGGGCTGCTCTCCAGTGTGCGTCCTCAGGTGACGTGTTAGGTTTGCAGATCTTGGGAAAATCTTGCCACAGTATCTGTGATAAGAAAAGCTTTGATAAGACAATGCAATCTTCAGTGGTTGAACACATAGCCCAAATTGAATCATGAATATATGGCACTGTTGGCATTGCTTTGGTGTAATAACATTTCAGTAAAGCAGTCAGCAAATGTGAGTGAGAAACACACATGGAAGAATGAAACTGGAATTGCTGGCACCAACCAGTTTTTCTTGTGCATAAAGAAGGGATATATGAAAACATACCAGTTTTAAGGATCACCCAAAATTTCTAAGATCACTATGTGATTATCTGTCACATTCCAATTTGGAATCAAGATAATCTATTATTAAAGCCTTGTATTTCTGCCTCCATGTAAGCAAATTTCAAACCTTTCAACCAATTCTACGTGTCAGCAAATGTGACATAGTTTTGTGCATTGAATAGGATTGGAGCAGACAAGACTCAAAGACCTAATCCATCAAGGTATGTTTCTATAACAACATGTCTTGAAAGAAGGTGACATGTTTTCAAAAAGATCAGATAAACTGATATGCCATTGTCAAATGCCTGTGCATTCTGGAGATGATATAGAGGCCTAAATAATGCAATTTAAAAACCATTCTCCAAACTTGATAATATGTCACACGAACAATAATGGCAAAAAAATAATAATATTGTCAGCCCTCCCCCCCCTCATTTAAGTAACATACTAATATTCAGTTTATAATTGGCCCAGTTCTATTAATAATATTCAGCCCATTTTTTCATGGGGACAGAGCACACACAGCACTCTCTCAAGTGAACAAGGGTGGTGGTTACTTCACGTGACAACTTTGAAAATTGAATCCCTTCACTTTTAACATCCCATTTATTTTTTTCACAGTGCGAGGTATAAGCCTTCAAAATACCCACACAGCTAATTCTACTCTCCTCAACAAAGCTCTCATTCATTTCGGTTGCACGTAGAGTGACTATCGTCATTGTATTTTTTTTTTAGGTCTGTACACATAAGTCCTAATAAGTCATGTATTTTATCACCGATCCCTTTGGATATGAAAACCGGGAGCCCAAGAAAAAAAATGTCTGCAGTTTATGATCAAAAAAAATCAATAATGAAAGCACACCTGTGCATATTGAAGTGACGAGAAAATTTGGGAAAAATAATTGTGTATATAATAGCTTCCACCTCATTTATCAAACCGGTGTGATACAGGGCAAACCCTTTGTTTAGTAACACCAGTAATTTAATAAAGAACCCCAAAGCGAAATGCTTTCCATGTTCTGTTGGGCAGAGAGAGCCCTGACAGACCCACTGTGGTCCCCATCAACTGTCAGAGCAGGAGGGATTTTGGAAGCGGTTTGGGGGCTACCTGCAGGTATAGCGCTCCTTGCCCTTTCGCAGCAGGGTCTCAGGCAGGGCGCTTGGCGGCGCGCGGAAGTTGAACATGGATGGCACTGACTGGATCAGCTCGCTGGCCTCCGGTTTCAGGGCACTGAAGCTCTCCAGCTTTTCAGCCATGTTTTCTATAGCGGACATCTGCAACAGAAGATAGCACAGAACCCACCATGGTGAATGGCTTTGGCTTTGTGCCCTCACTGGAAACCCAAAATACAAACAACGTACACTGCCAATAGGAAAAGAAAAAAATAAAAAAAAAGCAAATGTAGAATGCAGTCTCGAAAATTATGGGGCACGTTAGGCAAGGTGGTGGCCACGATGTTGTCCCACTTGGAATAACACCCGTAACTGCTATAGATGGGTGCTGTCTCTCTGCAAGGCCAGCACACAGCAGAAATTCTGTCCTAGTTGCTATAATGGAAAGCTGGTTCCGTACAAAATCTGAATCAGCCAGTGCTCATTTCTTCTTATTTTTAAGCCTCCGCTTCTATAAAATTCCGGTTTTATGCAGTCATGCTCATGGGTGTGTGTCTATGAGTCTCTACATCTTATCTACTGGAACCATCAGCTGTTTTTGATCAAACCAACAGAAAGAAATAGAGATCCCAACATTAACTGAATTCCTACAGGTTTGCTTTTTTTTTTTTCAAAGGACTTGCAGTCAACAAATATTCCAGAGGAAACGTTACAAACACTCTAGTTCAACCAAGGGCTGCAACAACACAGATCCATAGAGGCTCCATAAATGGCCCAGCCACATCCAACCATTCAGTCCAGTCTTCTTGCCCATCACAGTCAAAGACCATGAGATAGGTCCATAAGGAATGAAGCTCTGGTGAGTTTGATGCTGTGTGTTTTCATTACCTGCTAGATGCCTATCCTGTTTCTCTACAATATCTGCTCTGCCTTTAGTTGCTTATAAATCCTATGTACTTTGGGATGTCTCCACTCTTGGTTAGCTGTCTGTAATTTTCAGGGAGTGAGGATTAAATAATTTCTGGAGAGTGGTTTCCTTTAAGGTGTCTTCAAATGACCACGAAAAACTGCTCCAAAACCTCAAATGGTGTCGCTTAGAGAGTTCAAGACTGCTGCTGAGCCTACCCAGAGGTCAGAGTGTGCAAACACCTCTTCATAGCACCACAAACAAATGAAAAAAACGACACTTAAGATCTCACCTACAGAGCATAAAAACCACACCATGAGCCTTGTGCAATACCTTGCTTGTAATGAAGCAGGAAATTACACAAAAGACAAGATGCTGAATGCTCCTCAGCTGAGCACACCTTTTCCAGCCCAATCTTCAAAATCCATGAGACTGCTCCAATTGTTGTGATTTTAAAATTTTATTTTAATGGGAAAAATAGCACATTTGTTTTGTTTTGTTTTTTAATTTAATTTTAATGGGTAAAATTGCATGTTTGTCACATGGAATGACTGTTTATGTGCTGGTTAGCTCTGGCTTTAGAGGTTGTGGGTTTTTTTTTCTTTAGCCTGTAGCCTGCCCTCTCATTTCATGCTCAGATTCCTAATGCCGAGTACAAATTGCAATGTACAGGGTACCACTGCCAATTTGCCAAATGTCTTTCATCAAACACAGTGCAAAAAAAAAAAAAAATCTCAGAGGGAAGTCAAGATACATTTACTTGTCAGGCAACAAATGTGAAAGCATTGCAAGGCAGTAGGGGCTGCAAGCTCTGGGGTTTGATTCATAATCACTCAGCTGCTAAAACATTCTCCACAGATGCAAGTGGACAGCACATTTGTCAATATGAAGGATTTTGACATGTACTGATCACAGGCGTGAGATATGTAATGATGATGCTGCTGGGAGAGGAGGTAATTCTATCTCAGCACCGAGATGTCATTATCAACCCATACAACTCAACATTACCATATATTTCTTTTTATATGACTTCATCTTTTTCTTTAGTCAGAATTGATTCTTAAAGCTTTTACAATTGTCTTTCCACTGCCTTTGATTCCTTCTAATTGTTCCTCGCAAAAATCCATTTGTCTATTTTGCAAGTGCAAAAAATAAATGGTTTGAATGAAAAATGACCTTTGGCCTTTGGGCTGATTAGCAGTGACAAGACGGTGCATGGGTTATGATAGCACATATTTATGGTGAAGAATAATAACAGCATTGGGAAGTATAATAAATATTTTATTTATGTATATTTAATATTCAAGTCAGTTTCATTATCTCGTGGTTTTAAATCATTTTTGGTCACCATTTCTCATGTACATAGTCCCCTATGTTAATATATTAAAGCAACTATTTTCCCCTTTACATTTAAAATGGCTTAGTCATGCTTATTTTTTTTTAATTCTTATTTCCAGGATTTTGCAGAGGAGAGATTGAGACTGATTCCTCTCTAATGTACGGCATGCAGATCAGCACTACCTCCAACACTGCGTCCAGGATTACGTCAGTCCCAAAATAGGTATGAAATCAGCATCTAATCTTAAATCCCTCATTCAGAGGAAACACAAGTACTTCCAATTATTTTAAAATATTACTTGCTTTCCAAAAATATGTTTCTCACTGTAGCAATTACTATTGTGTTTGTTGGTTTGGTGTTTAGGGTTTTTTTTAAGACTGATCTATGTAGTTACCTGGTATGATTTATATTTTTCGAGAAATGCACCAGCAACAACGGGAAGTGCTCGGCCCCAAGCCTTTGCTGACACATGGTGGTGGCACTCCACTGCTGTCAGGATAATTATAGCAGTTGCTATCTGCTGGAGATAAGGCTCACAAGAACCAAAATCAGGGCATTTTCTTAAGAAGCCCTGGGGCGTGGTGGTGCTCGGGACCTTCAGGATGCAATTCCTTGTCACGAGATGGGCACCTGGGCTTGTTACAGCCCATAAAATTCTGCCATCCCAGACCCATAACAAGCTCTCAGTTACTTTATATGCAGGTAGTCAGTCCCCGCTCATCAATCAACTTGCAAAATATTAATGGAACAATATGAAATCTGGGGTTTGTTGTGCTGAGGATTAATTTAGGCAACCAAAACAAAGCAGGAATTATGGAACTGCGACACAGGCTTTTGGGAAGCCAGTACCCTGGATTCAAGCAGTGGCGCCAGGGGATGCGCAGGAGGGCAGGCAAGGGACAGACCTTCTCCCCAGTGTCTTCTGTCATGCACCAGCAATGAGAGGTGCAAGAGCCTTAATTGGAGGTTGCATCTCGATTATGGTGTTGAACCGCGATTGGTGGCTGCTGCTCCCATTTACTTGGCTAAACCCTTTTCAAATCCATTTATTTTTTTGTCAAGGAGAGATCGCCAATTTAATTAGGTGCGTATGAAAAGATACTGGCTTTTGTTCCTTCTAAGCCTTTTGCCTGATAATTCAGCTGGGTGCCCCTCTTTTTTTTGTTTGTTTGGTTTTTTGGGGGTTTTTTTGGTGATATTGTTAAAACTAATGAATAATCATTTCTCATTCAGGTTCTGCTCACCATGGTCTCACAGAGCTGGGGCACAGCTCCCTCAAGCATTTATTTTCCAAGCTGAAAAAATCAAATTCCACTTAGTTTCTTTTTGTATGGAAGCTGTTCCCTACCTCTGATCATCATTGTTGCACTTTTCTGTGTCTTTTCTAATTGTACTGTGTCCTTTTGGAGAGAGATTTCAGCTGCATTCAAGACCTGAAGGCAGTATAACACAATGTTTTCAATTCCTTTCTGCTAAGCACTCGGATGATATTTTCATAAAATATCAACTTCAAGATCTTTTTCCTGAATGACACGAGTTAAGAGTCACACTTTCCGCACAGTATTACTGGGCATTTACTGACATTGAGTTTTATTGCTATTTTAATCCCTGGTGACTCAGCTTTCTGTGAATCTTCTGCAAAATCTTCATAGCCGGTTTTGGACTTAGCTATTCTCAATAAGCAGTCGCAAACACTGCTCTTTGCCTGGTCACCCATCTTCCTATGTCATTGACAGCCATACGCCACAGTTCAGATCCCCATGATATCCCTGGGTGGACCCACTGAGAATCTTCAGTGTTTGTAAAAATCACTAATTTATCCTTACCCTTTTTTCTAATGGTTGTTGGTTTTTTTAGTTTTTTTGTTTGTTTGGTTGGTTGGTTGGTGTTTGTTTTGTTTTGTTTTTTGTTTTGTTTTGTTTTTTTGGGGGGTGGGTGACTTAATTGTTAACCCGAGGGTGACTTTCCCTTTTCCACAAATAAACCCCCTCTTTCAGCTGCAACACAATCGAAGTAGCTCTTGCTCTTTCCAAACACCATTACAGCTGATGGCAAAGCAAGACTTGCCTCCATAGAAGCCGCATTGACCACGGAGATGCTACTGGTCAGCAATCCACCAAACTCCTGGAGTAAGCTGTTAGCAATAACATCTGTCCTGGGAAGTTAGCTGGGTGCTCATGGCCACCTCACCTCTCCAGGAATGGTCCCTGGGGACCACCATGCATCTTGAGCTGCCAGCTAGTGCTTTCAGGGGGGGTCTGCACCCCAGCCAAGTACCCAAGGGCTGTGGAGATCCCTGAATGGTGCATAGGGAGGGTGGCATTGCTTGACCTCGAGGATGGGATTAGTGTAATTGCCATGTCCAGAGAGAAAGCTCTCCAAGGAGGCAGGAGAGCGAGAAGATCCTATTACATATTTTACATACAGCTATTGCCTTATGGACAAGTCATGTCTGCTCCTAATCTGAGATCAGTGAATGACAGCATTTTATATAGAACAGTAACTTCTGATTTACATATATAAGACTTGTTGATTCTATCTGCATCCAGATGTCTGGAAAAGGAAGCAGCTTTCCCCCACCTCCCTCCCGCTCCCTGAGAGGCTATTAACCTCCTACTGACGCAAACTAATATGCAGTCGCAATTCCCCAGCCCCAACTCAAAAATGCAGACATTACCATAATCGGCTAAAACAAGTATTTATAAACATTTCAATGGGCAAGATACCATCAGCAGGGGCCTTGAATATTTGTCTTAAAATTTATTAACCAGCAGAAGAAAAAAGTGGCATAAATAATGCAAAGGTTTGTTGTTGCCGCTTTTTAAGAATAACTTGATGATATGAAATAATCTAGCAGACAATGTCATGAATTACATGACCTCATGTTTTACAAACGCGACTCCTTCCTTGCTATTATCACAAAAACAACTGACTTTATGGCTGCAACTCATGGGAAAAAAAATTGTTCAAATATTTGCCTTCTATTTTTACTAGTGTTATTTAGAGAAATCTTGAAAACCCAACTACTAAAGCTCAGGATTTCTTCCTCCCCAGTTTAAGTTGTAATGCTTTCTCTAAAAACTATGACTTGTGAATTTGTTGTCTTGAAACTGTGTCTATTTGGACAATCAGCCGTGGAACTTGGTTGAGCTATATACATGTTCTAGAGACCTATGACATGTGGCTGAGTTTTATGAAGTAGTAGCAAGAAACTCCTGCTGATCTGCAGTATAGTTCCAGAATAACTATTTGTATTAATGCAGTTGGTGGGGATTTAGCTGATCTAACAGAATGGATCATGTCCTAAAATAAGCCCAGCTACATAAAAGCTTTGTTAGTGCACTCACCAAATTTATTTTCATTTCTTTGTAAAGTTATTTTAATTATTTACAATTATTCTCCATAAAGCTATTGCAAATAAAGTCTAAACCTCTTTACAGCAACCTTCTCTTAGTAGGACCAGAAGGGGACGAGAGTGTACAGACCAAATAAATCGTGATCCATTGGGTCATTGCCCATCGCTTTGCCCTATAGAGTTCCTGCCAAACAATGAAAAACAATCTGAAATAATTTTGAAATATAATGGCACATGCAACCTTGCATTGAGATAGAAAGGCTCGTGTGATGTATTCAAATCTCTCAAGATGAAGATTCATCCATGAATCAGCATCGTGCTCTAGGCACTTTATATTTTAAATACTGATTTCTGATGCAGCTGCTCAAAGCACTAGCATGGCCAGGAGATGTGCTCACAAAAAAAAAAAAATAAAACAGGATAATAGAAATTTGAGGACCAAGACAATGTCAAGGAAAGGAGACAGAGGAAACAAACTGTGCTGGGTTTTTCAACTTCCCAAATATGCCCAAACAGAGACACTTTTCTGAGAGCAGAGCATTCAGGGTGCCCTGTCCGAATCACAAATCCTACCACAGCCCTTTCACATGCTACACTGAATTCCCTCTACTGCAAAGAAAATGTTTGGGAGCCACCTCTTCTGCTCTCCAGGTCTGGCATCTAACCCTACATCCCATCTGTCAAGCTCACGCAGCACCTATGGGTGCTCACAGGAGTCCTTCGGTGCCTGCTTAGCTCCTGTCATCTCAGGATCCTAGTGCATCTTTTTCAGCTGCATAAATCATGGCTTTACAGGAATAAAATGCAATTAAAAGCCATGTGTATGCAAAGCCACATGCCATGGATGGCATGCAGAGTAGAGCAGGACAGAGTGCCAGCCTGCATGGACAGAAACTCTGGGGGCTCCTGCGCTAGCCCCATACGGAAACACGCATGGGGAAGAGTATGTGAAGGTCTCAGATCTCATTTTGTGAAATTCTGGCTTCGTTTTATGAAATTAGTCCACGTCGCACTGCGAGTGATGAGCGAGAGTGAGTCAGGCTGGCTCCAGCTCTCCCCTCTGAAGCCCGAAGGTTGGGAAAAATTTGGGACAAGTATTTATGGATTCAGTGCCGCAGCTGAGGAGCCAGCAATGTAAGAGCAAAACACAGTGTTATTTGAGTTGCATCTGCAAAAGCAGTTTCTGTAGCTTTTTTTTTTCCCTGAACAATTTAGATGTATTAAAAATAATGTTTTATAAAAATAGAAGAGCAAGCTCGAATTTATCCCATAGTACTGAAAGCCTAATTCCTGTTCGCATGAGGAGGACGGTGTAAGTATACATACAGGACAAATTTGACCAAAACATGGCAAATAAATGGGTCTTTTGTTTGTGCTTTAAGTATAGCAAAGAGCAATTAAGCCCAAAGCTTCAAAGCTATTAAAGTGAGTAACTCCCACTGAAGTCAATGTGAGATAGAAATGTGAAGTCCACTGAGGCTCTGTATTTTAATGTCTCAAATGCAGATTAAATATTTATAACTATTGCAATCCAACAGGATTTCATCTTGAAAATTTCACTGCAATCTCCGAAGGAAATGGCTTGGAACAATTTCAGTAAAATATAAACAAAGACTATATTTTGAAACCCTTGCTCAGGTAAAGCTCCCATTGCCTTCACCAAATAAAAACGGCAGATTAGGTAGGTAAAAATAAAGCCGATTTGACATAAGAGGATATTTATCTGCTACAGCTACCACACTCTGTAGGAAAGCCTGGCATTCTCCGTAATTGAGTGGTAAGTTATCTTTCATATTATGTTTTTCTTATGCAATTTATTTCACAATTATTAAATCAAAAATATAAGCAATGAACTTACCCAAATTCTTTGATCAGGCAATTGGAACTGGGAGCAAAATTGAAACAAAAACAACACATTATTCCTGCTTTGGAACCCTCATTACAATCAATCTACTAATTAAGATTTTATTTAAAGATACTAATTAAGATGTTATTTTTAATGATTTGTTACATCGGGGTATTGTCTCCCTAAAAATGCAATCCTTGTAATTATTGTGAAATACCATTAAATGATCTAATTTTCATAGCTTTTGAGCCACTGCCAGTGGGAGGAATTTTGCCCAGGCAAGATAGGGTAAGGACTGCAGGGTTTACATCTTTAATCTCTACTTCAGAAACCTATTTTAAAGATCCATCTGTTAGCCATTGTATTACCTAGTTAAAAAAAAATAAATTCTTGCTTCATCAGACAGCAAGTTTCAGAAATACAGAAACACAAACTTGCAGGACAAAAACAATAATTTTGTTCACATTTTACATAGATAAATCCTGCCAGCACAAAATGAAAACTTGCAGTGCACTCCACACCTGTACTTTTACAGGGGTGAACAGAACTATAAAGGCAAAACAGCTTTTCTGCAAGCTGTTCCCCAGTCCTCTATAAATATCGGCAAAATTCTGCCTTTGCAAACGAGAGACTACTTTCTATATAAAGTCAGCAAGAAAGCAGATTTTGGCACTTACTCTTTTGACAGGACATATGATGGTGGTTTAGTATTTTTTTTACAATGTATTAAGTGTGGATGTTACGCTCATGACCTTTGTATCCATCCATCTCACACCAAGTTAAAGACGTTATCCCTAACAGCTAGATAAGTGACGCAACAAATGGATTTTTTTACTGTAGATTTTTTTTTATTCTCTTGCACAATGAGAAATGTGGAGGAATGGGTAAAAAGCTATAATGTGCACATTTGTACACTCCCGTGCATGTGTTCAGTAATTCAGGTGCACAACTAACCCTCCCTCATGGCAGAGAGTGCTGGCTCTGCCTGTCCTCACCTGACCCCACTGCAGAGAGGTGGCACCCAACACCTCCTGCTCACACTGACGGACCTGGTGACCACACTGGGACCTTCCTTGGACACCAACAATAGACTTAACCAACTCTCCACGAAAAAACACAAGGGGTGAAATCCTGGCATCTGCCTGCTAATGGCGAAATGCCTGATGTCTCCGTTTCACCTGCACGCCTGTGGCATCCTCACCTAACTGCCATTAACCCTCCTCCAGTTGGGCATGTAACTCGGAGTCATACAGCGCCACACAGAAGAGTATCCAAATCCTTCCCTGTCCACGACAGCAAAACTCCGAATGGTGTATTTTACACAAACAGCCTCCTTTCCCACCCGCCAACCACACTATCTATCATCGTCATCAGACCAACCTGTGGCAAAACCTTCAGAGCCCCTTGATCCAACTTCACCGAACGACACCGATTTACACCTTCTGAAAAGCCAGCTACCACTAAGCAAAATAACAGCGTTTCTTCCATCAATACAGTACCTAAAATGCCCTCACTGGAATAATTTACTACTAATTTACAGTCCCTTACAGTTCCCCTCCATTTGATGGAGAGGAACCAGTCCAGTTTTACACCAGGGGACACAAAAAGGATTGAGCTCCTGTTTGTATATTTGTGCATCAGCACTATCTGCTATGAAATGGGAAGTTTTACTTGTTGCTTTGCAACTTGGGTGAAAAAGGTAACTCAGCAAGAGGTGCTAAGCTGTTATTAAATCCTTCATATAAATTCTCAGTAATCTTAATACAGATCCCTCACTTCCTACAGGCATCGGAACTGGAACAGGGAGTTTTTCTGCACTCTCCACCCATGCAGTAGCATTATGTTTGTGTGTCCGCAACTATATATGCCATCAGCTGCACTTCCCAGTTCTCCAGAATTCCCATATTTCAGAATATATTCCATACAATTTAGGACATAACAACTGTTGCCTTCATGGAAAAAAAAATTATATCAGATTATTCGCATAGTTTGCCCAGGAATCAGAGGAAGCTGAACCAGAGACAGCAGCTCACGGTTGTCTGTTTAAAATCCAGGACCTGTGTGGGCTGTCATTATTAGGATGAAACAGCCTGTAGTCACCAAGGGGTTCAAATTTGCAAATACCACAGAGCACCTTATTTCAGGCATAAGGTTTAAAATCTCCTTAAGCAAGGAGAGGGAAGGCAAAATGAGGGTGTGGTGCTGTTGAAGAAAAACAATGCATAGTTTGCATACAGGTCCTCTTTCTATACTACACACACATCGCAGTTGTTAACACCACTTTAGACACTCCCTTCTAAATTTTTGTTATCCAGCAAGTAAGCAGCAGGATAACAGGATAAGCAGCCTATGAACAAGAGAGCAGCCCTCTCATATAGCATGTCTTCAGGCATGGAGGAGCAGGGATCTTACAAAGTCACTGCGCACGCTATAGCCCACAACAGCTACCTAAAAGAGATGGAGCATTTGCTCGTGAGACTTGAAAGCATTAGGTGGAAGGTTTTCTCTCTTTGCTAGGAGTGCTTAAATATTGACAAGTGGGATGCTCAGCTTTGGTGGCCTGACTTTGAATCTAGGTTGTCTCCTTGTAGTCAATACTGAATCTACCGCAACGGCCCAGAGCACAGGAGAGCGCTGAAGAAGACACAGGTAGCTGCAAGTGTTGGTAGTTATGCTACGGTTTTGGAGGAACACAGTTCTAAAACATACATGTAGTTTGAATCTGGCTTCCTCTATAATCAAAACATGTTGTTTCATCTGCAAAACATCAAGAAGCTCAGAACAATGCTTAGGCTTTTCCACCACAATGGTGCAGCAAAAACTGTGTGTTTTAGGAAATCCAAAAATGACTAAGACTGCATTCATGGCTCTGCACCTGCTTTGAAGCATCAACAGGCTTGTTTACAACAGCAAAGTTCCCAAAATACTTACTTGTGGATGAAACAAGAATCCTGGGGAAGGTCTCAAGTATTTCTCTTTTAAAGCTTCCAGTGGGTCGGTTAACTTTCTTTTCTCTACTCTGTAAATGTTAAAATTAAGATTTGCTTGTGATGAATCAGCCTCAGACATTAATAATTATACAGCTACTCATGTTTCAAATAGTCAGCTATACAGCAAGTAATTTGTTTCTCAGAGATAACGGTAAAAGATAAGGAAGTACAGTAAACTCTCGATTCCCGCATACAACTCATTGCTGCGGGTGGGGGCTGTGAATCGCCATTCAGGGGAGAGTATAACATTTACAGAGGAAATAATCACATTTCAAAAGACTGGTAATTATTATTATTATAATATGTAGTAATAATATAAATAAATAGAATTATAAATGACTAACTACTGAGCGCTTTTATGAAGAAATAAGGCAACCAAGTGGGCTCCTCACTCAGAGGAGAGGAATTCAAGGCAACAGGAGCCCTGAGGAATGGCTCCCTTCTCATCTGCCCACGCGAGACACTGCAGCCACCATCCTGGACGTCTCTCCTTGTGCATGGCCATGCACAAGCAGGACGAGAAAGGTGGGTTTGTAGGAACTCACTGAACCTGATATGCCAGCAACAAAGACTGTAATCAACTCACATAGGTATTTAGGCAGTGAAATGCAGCACAGATAATTCAGAAGCAATGTGGAAATTTGAAGTTTTTGCTTTTTCTATTAGTGGTATGTACAGTTTAAAGGACAGATCCTGTTGTCTATATGCAGATGTAACTCAGGGCAAAGGAAGGCTCAGTAGCAAATGGCCTCCTGCAGCCAGAATTTGTACAGGTTTCATTAGTTTGTAATGCAGGACCATAAAACACGGATCATTATTTCCACTGCTTCAGGCATTTAAAATTAATATGATGCAAAGAACTTATGGTCTAATACAGATATCAATCTGGCAGGAATAAAACCATCTCAGTAAATAGCATCATATCCTGTTGCTTCATAATGCATACCTGTTATGTCATGTGAGAGCATTCTCCAAAAACTTTGCCCATAGCATTTATTTTTCAGATAAAGTAACAAATTAACTTCATTTACATGGTAGTAATTTTTCTCTTTTTTAACAACACACTGTGAAATCAGTCATTTATATTACAGACAAATATTTTTATGGCTAATATTTCTCTAAAGTAATTTAGATGCATGACTTTGGCTGGTTACAGATATACGAGCAGAAAGGCAAAGGGCAAAAAGGGGCTGACATACACAGGACACAGGTGAAATCCAGACCCCAGTGAGATCCATCTCAGCACTACTGGGAAACATTGAGGGGTCAGGATTTTACCACTGGTTTTTAAAACCTCAGCTCACTGACAGTGTCTGCTTGTACACCCATTGAAGCCAACAACAAGGCTCCCATTGATTTCATGTGGTAGATCAGATTGACGAGCCCACAGGTTAGGCTTTGTACACACAAGGGCACTGTGCTTCAATTATATTAATGAAATGCCCAGATAAATCAACTCATTGCTCAAATTAGTCAAAAAAAAAAAAAAAAAAAGACAGAAATCACTCTCAGTTTCCATAATTTTTATACACCTTAGGAGAAATTTGCTTCTTTGTTGTACTTACGAGATACTCCTACTTAATTCAGGAGGAACAAAAAAGATGGTGTACAACCGTCACCATGGTGAGATGCACTCTAATTTCCAGGGGAAGGCAGAGGCAGAGGGCAGTAAAGGTGAGTGGGCAGCATTTTGGAAGAAAAGGAATTTGGGGCAAACCAGTAATGTCAAATACACAGTAAATATACAAATATTCAATACTGATACCAATTCATTTCTGGGTAAGAGAATATAGTCAGCTTCTACATGTCAAGCTGTGCCAGTTAAACTAATCATAGAATCATAGAATTATGAAATGGTTTGGGTTGGAAGGGACCAGAGAGATCATCTAGTTCCAACCCCCCTGCCACAGGCAGGGACACCTTCCACCAGACCAGGTTGCTCAAAGCCTCATCCAACCTGGTGTTGAACATCTCCAGGGATGGGGCATCCACAGCTTCTCTGGGTAACCTAACCTAATGACTCACTGCAATGAGGACAGTCATGAAGACTTGCTAGTTGCCCCATTACACAGGGTTTGCTCTGAGCAGCTTGGATCTGAGGTAGGGTGCATGGGTCAGCATGCAGCCTGGGCCACCCCATGCCCCATGGTGGGATGATGCTTCCAGGGATGGTGGGATGAGAATGGGGTTGTCCTGCATCTGCAGGCAGGTGGCCCTGGCAGACCCAGCTGCCCTTACGAATGGATGCCCAAAGGCAGCAGATAGTCCATTACCTGTAAATGGGATCCATAAAGAACGGGGTGGGCCTGGCATGCTGCAAGGAGGACTCTGAAGCTTTCCTTTGCTCGAGGTCATCTCCTTTCTTTTCTCCAAAGACATGGTTTTTCCGAGGCTCAGCTTGTTTTGTGCCACTGGCTCGACTTCTGCTGCCCATGCTGAGATCTAGAGGCTGGTCCTGGCTTGCCACAGAGGGGGCTGCTGGCTTTGAGGGTATGGGAGTATGTGGCTTCTCCTCCTTACGCTTTATGGTGAGGTCAAAGGGAGACTCAGAGCTTCCCTTTGGGATCTTCTTTATTTCACTGGGTGATTGGGGCTCCACTTTCAAGGGTAACGGTCTCAAGTCTCTATCAGGAAATGGATACATTGATTGAGAGAATGCTGGAAAAAACGGGAGGGGAAACATGGAAGGGTAAGGTAAGGCTCCGACTTTTTTGTCTTGCAGACCCACAAGTCCTGTTGAACCAAAGTACTTTTCAGCAATAGAAGCAATAGCCTTTATAGAATCATTCACCGCTCCTGACACCGCAGTCTGCTCCTCTAAGGATGGTGAGAAAATGGAATGATTGCTGTGGTCTTTCTTATTATTTATTGAAGCCAGGCTCTGCAGAGAGCTTACTTTGTCTTTGAACATTTTACCATTTTCTTTAAATTTCTCTTTCTCACTTTCAATGTCACTTTCCAGATCAGAGCCCGAGGTGGTTTCCAGGTCACTGCCACTGGGGGTACTGACATCGTCAAGGTCAAGGTCACTACTCTCTGACTGGTCACTGAGTTTCTCATGTGGCCTCTCTTCAGAGGACCTCTCTGGTTGAAGCTCCACTGGCTTATTCTCGCCTACTGATGGTTGCTTATTTAGTGCCTTCAAAATATCCTGGGTGGCTGGCAGTATCTGAGGATTTGTCATGAGGGGACTTGGACTTTTGTTTGTCTGATCTGTGCTCGGTAGTCCTTTAACAGGAGAACTAGTAGGTAGCAAAGGTGGCCTGTGGTACAAGCCTGAAGGAAACAGACCAGGGAAGCTAAAAGAAAATCCAGGAGCTGTTGGAAAGGTAAGACCAGCAGGATGCCTATTGGCTCCAAAATAGTCAGCAAGGCCCGGATTTGCATGATTCATATTAACCATGGACGTTTTATCCATAGCTGGGGTTCCAGGAAGTGAAATGCCTTGGCCAAAAAATCCTCCTGCTGCAAAATGGTTCTTGCCCTCACAAAATCTCCTGTGTTTATTTAAGGAAGACGTAGTGCTGAACATTTGTCCACAGTCTTTGCACTTGATTTGGGTTCTGCAATCAGCATGCATGCGCTTATGACGACAAAGGTTTGAAAACTGAGTATAGGATTTATGGCAGACCTCACCTGTATGTAAACAACAACAACAACACATCTCAGGCTTTATGGTAATTGCCCCCACCCTCCCAAATTTTGCAAATAACACCACCATTTTACCCACCAAATGTCAATTAGGAAGCCGTAAGGAGAAGTCTGGGTGAACAAATGTACGAAAAGCTATTTTACTCTTCCAAAGCAAGGCATCCAAGCAGACAAATGTCTAAAGACAGCACCGAAACCCCCTCCAACAAACCAGAAAAGGTCTGACATCACTAAAAGTTTCCTTGTTTGCTCTTTGCATTGCATAGTGTTGCATATTTGGTACTATTACTCCATATTGCATTAGCACCCAGAGCCCTGCCAAGAGCAGTGGCTTAGTGCTGTAACACCATATGAACCCACAGTGCTCCTGAGCAAGTGAGTGCTCACATCTTCAAGTTGCATCCATTTGTATCACTATTCACATGTGGAAAGTTAGTCATTAAAATAAATATTTGCAGGACCAGACAGGAGATAGACAGAGCAGCCTCACAGAGCTTTCAATCTGCAAGACCATAAGGATATGAAAGAGAGGAAGGAGGAGACAACCAGGTGTTTCCAAGTGCATAACCTTATTACCAAGCAACATTTTTTTCCACTGACAATTAAGAATTTAATCTTAGGAAAGCCTAGGCTACAGCCTGACTAAGCTCAGTCCAGTGCGCTAATATGTCCAAAGCTTTTCTGTTTGTGTAATGCACAGTATCCCTACAGGTGCCTGGGATGCTGTAACTCTAAATTCCATGTCTTAACAACTTTACTAGTGTAAATATTGTTTATTTGCTCTTGTACGTGAAAAAATGAAAAAATACACTGTATTTCAACAACAGTTTCCTTTAAGAATGCAGCTGTATTTATTTGCATGTCTGATGCTCAAAACAGCTCAACAGATTTCCTTTCAAACTCCTCAGGCATGAAAATTTCAGCCTCACCAAAGAAGTGCTTGGAGAAGGCCTGAAGCTACAGACGGGAGGTGATCTACCTTGAGCTCAGGGGCCTGATGTAGCCTGCCACACCCGGCACGTCAAAGCATGGCTTCCAGCGACCATTTTCAGTAGCAGGAGGCTGAAAGTGGTCCCAGTGCTGCACAGTGAGACACTATGAAACATGAATCATGTCATTGAAGCAAACGGGACTTTACATGTCCCTGATTTTCTGGCTGCTACAAACCTTAGGGAGCCAGTTGGGGCAGCAACCAAATTATAGACCCATAAGTTAAAATGTGGTTTCGAAGAGGATAACACTTAGCTCCTCAGTGCCTTTTTATGTCCTCTTTGGCATCCTTTGGATGGGAGGGACATTGGGCAAGTCCCATGGCTGCACTCTTTCTTGTGCTCTTCATTACGCTAAAAATTGTCTGCATCTCAGCATTAACTTACTTCTAACAATATCAGGTCCAGCCTGGTTTAAAAACAAGGCATCATCAGTAAGCAGTGTTATCCCTCTGTAATAAATCCTTTTTTTTTTTTTTTTTTTTTTTTTTCCCCAGCCAGGAAAAAGCATGTGGCCACTTTATTTTTATTTAATTTTTGTTATATCATAAGCTCTCATCTTTCACACATCAAAGCCACACAACAATACACATTGTGTATTCTGAGGCCTTTTTAACAATCATTTTCATGATTTGAGACAGACTGACATAATTTACAATGGCTCTATTTTAAGCCTGCAAAGGAAACTGAATTGAATGTATCCCATCCTGCACTCTCGGTTCCCATGAACTGCAATCACGTCCTCTAACTTCCACTTGCACCGGGGCCCGCACTAACCTTCCTGCTCCTCTAAATCTCTGCCCTTGAGAAACTTGACCACTTGTTGTTGTCTCTTAACTGTTTACCTCTTCAGCAGGCTGCTTCATATCGCAGCAACAATGCTCCTATTGTTCGAGCGCCTGATCCTGCCTGATCCACCCGTTTTCCCTGTTCACGTCCCGTTGACATCCCAGGGACAATTTGTGGGGTAAAGAGTGCAGGATTGGGCCCAAACACAGGAAATTTGTGATGCGGTAATTCAGGAAGAATGTTTGTTGCTGTGTGTCAGTTACTGTTCCTGTTGGAAATCTTCATTCACAAGGAAAGACAAGAAAGAAAAGAGAGAAAATAAAAAATAAAATGAAAAAGAAAGAAGAAAAAAGATGGAAAAGAAAGGAAAGAAAAAAGAGAGACAAGAAGAAAGAGAAAAAAGAGGAGAGGAGAGGAGAGGAGAGGAGAGGAGAAGAGAAGAGAAGAGAAGAGAAGAGAAGAGAAGAGAAGAGAAGAGAAAAAAGAAAGTATTCTAGTTCCTTGAATATGCTTGATTTTGTTTCGATAAGTGCTTTCTGTTTCTTTGTTTTTGAAAATATTTTATCTGCCCATTTAACATAGAACTACTTTTTATTTAATATGGAAATATTTGTTGCTCATTTGTTGTAGTATGATTTTTCTGCTCTTTTCTCCCGTTTTTAGCCTAGTCACAGGCATAAGGTTTCTGCTCCCACAAAAGAAGGTCACCTTCATACCTCATGGTACAGAATCAGTCCCCTTACCTTCACTGTTGAGGTCTTACACAAAATGCTGCCCCTGCTCTCATCAGGTTGATCACAGAAACCAAAATTAAACTGACCAAAATGGTACAACTGAAGAGACATATCCATAGGTTCGCACAAGCTTCATCTTGGATATTACAGGCCAGTTCCTCTCCTTGTACAAAGCAGGATAACTCCTTATCAACACTGATAGAGTTATGCCTAACATATAGCAGACCATATATATATAGCAGACTATATATATTTTTCCAGAAAAAAAATCTCAAATGCATACATTTACAAGGCTATGCTAATATATATATTTTTTTTTTAAATAATGTTTTGTGAACTTTTGATCTTCTAACAGGTTGTGTTGAGGTCCTGCTTCTTATTCACATCACAATCAAATATATTTAATTATTGTATCACTTCGACCTCCAAGGACATTCCCAAGAACCAGGACTCCCCAGATAAGTTCATGTTATAAGATCTACCTCTTTTTCATCACATGACTTCTATTTCCAAGTAAAGCTTTGCTTAAACTTCAGTAGATGGAGGACGGTTATCAACTTTAATTGCTTCCACATATCAAAGCAACAGAAGCTGGGTTTCATTTCTCCTATTATACCTCACTACACCCTTTAAATCTCAGTGTCTTACTTTTAAGCAACTAACTTGTAAGGGAAGCTTCCCTGCTTGAAGCTTTTATTGCTCTGCAGACCCCAGGTTTAATGCAGACTCCCAATCTGGCTCTCAAATTGCTAAAATTCATCTCACGCCTATGCACACTCTGTACCGCGATTTTCTCTGGACCCCAAAATAGCCAGAAGTTTAAGTTTGCATATTTTCTGCTTATTAAAAAAAATTACCCTAAGTACTACTATGGATATGTTCAGTCTATTATGGCATGTGGTTTCTATTTGGAGAGGTTGGAGATTCTGTGAAGGCAGTGAGTAATTACCTTAGTGTTGGTGAGTTTTCACCCAAGCTCAGGCAGTGTACTGTAATAAGAGATAGTCGCCATAAACAGACTGGTACAAGTAAATTCATGGTGTGTGGCCTTCTGGTGGAAAACAGATATCTCCTTTAGGTGACCCTGCATCCCTCCCATTGCTCAGCAAAGCCTACCAAACATGTGGTCTCCAAATCCTTTTGTTCTGCAATTACATGGCTGTTATTCGTAGGTTGCTCAATGGGTTTTCATCCCTCACATCGTACATAGGAAGAATACTGATTGCTGTTTTGGTTTATCTGAATAAATAGTAACTAAGAGGATTTGAGACATTATTTAATTTATGAAAGGTGCCACTTACAGACTTTCATGTTAGGCATTGCAACAGGACCATCTGAAGACTCCCTACCTAGACAGAAGTTACTGGTTTTTAATAATGTTATAAACTTTAAGTGTAATTACTTAACCTGTAATCAGGTTTAAAAATTATTAGTGATATTTACTATTCAATCCAGTCATACATGTTCTCATTGAAGAAGCCCAGACCAAAAGTGTTATCTAACCCAATTGCACATATACAGACTTTACACAAATGAGTCTTTCAAGCCAATATTCCTCCCCTTGAGGAATTATCTTAGTGTGTGGCTGCCGCTTTGGTTGGGTGTAGTGTTGATATTTTGGTAAATTATTGTTGAGAGCAGCAAAAGATTAGGAAGTTTAGGGGACAAGTATGGGAGGTGGTCACAAGGTGCCTCTCAAGCCATAGCAGGTGCCTGAGAAGACTGTGGTGGAGATTAGCACTACCAAGAACAATATTCTTAAACATTTTCTGCCTCTGCTTCCCTGGTGAAAGAGAGAGAAAGCAACCTGTGATGTTACTGTGCACTCAGCTTCCCTATCTCCCAGCAGGATCCGGCTCAGCAGTAATCACAACCCGTGAGACTTTGAGGATCCGATTTATAGCCCGATACAGAGTCAGACCCACACAGGAGGCAAGTTTTATTGCTGGAGCAGCTGTTGGCAAAGATCTAATGGCTCAATACTTAAATTCGGGTCATGCAAAGGAGCCTCCAAGAGGGCAGCAAGCTCCTCGGACTGAAATACACTGCTTTTAAGGTTTATTTTCCAACTCCAGCAAAAGTCACGGCATCTGCTGTGGAGACTCTGTGTCCCAAAATTAACTCTTCAAGCAAAGCAGCCTTCCAGGCACTTCTGGTTCTGCCTAACTCCCCTGCCCACCCGGCACTACTGCCTCCTCCCCTGTGGCAGAAGAGGAGCGGGAAGGAGAGTGGCCAGCTCAGCGCAATGCAAAGCAACGAGGCTGTGGCCACCGAGCCTGGCATGGCTTCTTCTTGCTAAACCCCACCGCCCACTTGCCCTTTGTATCTGTGCATGGAAAAATATCCCATTTATGGGATATACATTTATGGGATGTACATTTAAATGGACTTTTATACAGCATACAGTGTCTGCCTGAAAAGGAAAATTGTATTAAAATAGTGCTTTGCATTGGACTACAAACTAGCCAGAACTCATTTAATTAATAACTCACAGCTGCCATTAAGCCAGCGGGAAATTCAAAGGGAGCACAACACAACCTCCTGCTTCCAGATTACGCTGCTTTTTGACAAAAGAAACAACACTTAGCCAAAGACAGTTAGTTGAAGACTTACATATAAAAGGTTTGACACTGCTGTGGATGTGTTTATGCTGTTTGAGGCCTGAAGAAGTGGCAAAGGTTTTGCCACACTCTGGACACGCGTGAGCACGAGCCCCAACATGCTGAGAACGAATATGCCTCTGAAGGTTGCTGGGGTCCGTGAAAACCTGCTAGGAAATGAGTACTGATTAACCAAGAAACTTAACTGCGGAAGAAGCCAGTTATTACAAGAGTCTTTTAAAATTCAAACCTTGGAGCTATTTGGGAGTATTTAAGATTAAAAACTGTGGCTGTGTCACAGCCTGGCTAACGGGCATCAATGGGAGCTGCGCCTGCAGGACGGGGCCTCAGTTTCCCAGGAGCAGCCAAGTATTTGGCTGATCTGTTAACCCCTTTGCAGCAGATGCATTTGGCCCTGCCATTAGAAATTGTGCTTTTGAGGCCAGGGACTTCAAAGAAAATGAGTCAAAATGCAGTTGCTTGAAACCTCTAAGCATTACTGCAATAGAAATATTTTACAGTGACAAGTGCATGACAGTAAGAAATCCTGTATGCAGTCCTAGCACCCAGGGCTTGTTTGCATCTTATAAGTGTTCACTCAATATAAAATTCCCATTATTGCAGCAAGTCTACTTAAAAACGAGAAAGTCCTTGTGCAAAAACACCAAACTTTGGGAAGCTGATAAAAAGCAACGCAGAGCATCACATCCTATACAAATAATCTACACAGCAAGCCCAGTGCTGGGAAGCGATAGGGATGCTCTAGAGATGAGACAGTTGTGCTCACTTAGCGCAGTCAGAGCCCATCACTATTTCTTATTTTGATTTACATTGCAGTAGTGCTCTGAAGTTTCTGGTCCCATTGGCTGACACAAAGCTTGGGGACCCTCCACCCTGCATTTCCCTGGGGTTTATTGCCCCTCAGTGGTCCTCTTACACCCCACCAGCCCTTGCTAAGGACAGAGCCCTGAGCTCAGGGATGCTCAGCATCCTGCATCAGCGCTCAGTTCAGACCCTACAGCCTTTTCCAAGTCAAAGGAGGTAGAAAAATAACATATTTTTAAAGTAGAAGTGTAAACCCTTGAGAAACCACCTGGAGCACAGCAGAACCCTCCTGCAACCCAGCCCTGAGCATCCCCACCTCCATGCTCCCGTGCATTCAGCAGCACAAGAAGTGCCAGGCAGCCTCCAAATTCACTGTACCTTGGCACAGTTTTCACACTCATAGTGCTTCCCGCTGTCATGTGACATTTGGTGACGTATCAAGTTGGACTTCCAGTTAAAAGCTTTGGGACACTGGTCACACTTGTATTCCCTCTCCTCGCTGTGTGACAGCATGTGCTTCTCCAGGCTGTGGAAACAGGAACAGAGCTCAGTGAGGTCCTATGCACGCATGTGGGTTTACCAGCAGTTTGTAAGAAAAGGTGACAGCAGAGCACATAATCACAGAAAAAAAAAAAAAAAAAGAAAAAAAATTAAAGGCCCAATCCTGACAGACCCAAGTCCTTTGAGTACCAGGGTTGCCCCAGCCAGGAGGCAGAACATCCTCCTCCCTACCAGAATAACACGTCACCTCATGTTTTGCCAAGCCACTCACAAATGCTCCAGGAGATGCTGCTGCCATCGCTCCCTAAGGATATTATTTCATACGTCTCTCAGTATTTCACTCTGATAATTCTTCCCTAAAGTCTGAATTATTTCTACCTTATGACTTTCCTTCTAAACACAGTTTGGATCCCACCACCTGACATAACTCCACTCCTTTGCTGGGAGTAAATTTTCTTACAGCAGCAATAGATGAAGAATAATTGCACTGGAATAGGACAGGATGAGCACAGGCAGCCTCTAAATACAGTACACTACAACTGAAGTTATATTTTATTATTATTAACTGTATCCACTTGTGTAGCTATTTGTTCATTCATTTCTTAGTAGTTTATTCAGTCTGTTACTAGGGTATTCAATCTCCACCTAAATTCTGTTTCACATCTTTGAATTTCTTTTTGTCTCTGAATTTTCTGAATTCCTGTTTGATTACTGATTTGCAGCAAATATATATTTTTGAACACCTGTATTGCTTAGTCACATACAGAGTCGTAACTCACACTAGTGCTTGAGGAAAGATCACTGGATCTTTAGCCTGGGATGCCAAACCAGATCAGTCCTTCTTCACGT
>NW_010131986.1:0-4726 GCF_000699245.1 Pterocles gutturalis | reverse complement strand
GAACCAGTGGACAAAACCTGCCAGGTTTACAGTCTGGTTTGGGTTGTGTAACCCAAATAGCAGCCTTCGTTCTCAGCCACAGGCAATGGAAATGTTTTCACCCTGTGGATACTCTTTACTTCTACCCGTCTTGGACTCCATCCTTTGGGGGAAAAGAACAATTCTGGCTTCCCCTCCTAATACTTCTAGAACAATAGATTCTCCATCATGTGCTGGTAAACCAATTTGCCGTAAGACCTAGAGAGACTCTTGTCCCTGGCTCTGGCACTACGTGATCTCCCATCAGCACCAGGTTGTTTTGGCCTCCACATCTCCATCTTCCTGCTCAGCTCTACCCATTTAGTTACACAAAACCTCAAGGGTTCGTTAAACCTCTTGTTTAATATAATCTGGATATAGCACACTTCGGTCACTTTTTCGCTGTGAACTGTCTTTGTGGTGTATTAGCCATTCAATAATTCAAGAGTTTGGAGAATGACCACATTCTCACCCATTTTTCACTCTTTCTCACAGTACTGCCCATCTATTTATGATGACTTGTTCTTTGTTTTCTTCCCCTTCTCTTCAATATTTAATATTTTAAGATAAATTTACATTTCCTCAATGATTCCCACATGTTGGATACTGTCCTCTGGTTTGCAGGCAGAAAAGAACTTTAACACCAAATAACTCACAATGCAAAAAATGGTTAGAGTCCAAACTCCTGCCTCACCCACACTGCCGCAACCCTTTAGACTACATCATCTACCTACATCAGCCCCTTTGAGTCAATCACTCTGACTGAAAATCAGACACACGGAGCCGCATGCTGCTCGATATCAGCTGGTGAATAAGACCTTGTGCCTGCACAAATTCCCACTCAGCGGGGTTGACCTAGTACACAGGGAGCAATGTTTGGCACATCATGTTTTAATTTTGGTGTCATTAATTTTGCGGAAGTGTAGGGATCAGGTCATCCAACATGCTGATCTGAGACCCCCCCATGAGACGCCGCTCCATCAACAGGAGCTGAGGAGCATCTGTGCTTTGGGAGAGGTGCCTCTGTCTTGCAGAAGCAGCACCTGGAGCATCCAGGAGCAGTTGTCCAAAGGGGCTAGCCTTGGGCATGTACAAATCCCTGCTAACCTCTGACAGACACCACAACACCCTGAATCACAGTCTAGGAATGATTTCAGTGAAAAATATGAACCCACAAAATACTCTAAATTGGCAAGTCAATATTTAAGGGGCATTTGATTATTAAGCAATACAAATAAATGTACTGCTATCCCACAAATGGCAGGTTAATAGTTATTTAGGTTGTGCTCACACAACATGGAGAGGAAAGAAGACACTGTGGGAGTGTGGGAGCTGTGCTACAGACTCTGGCTAAAAGCAGAGTCTGTTGCTGCTATAAATCAGCTTCCTAAGAAATGCACCACCTCAACGGAGCGGACGATCTAGCCCAGTATTTTGCTATTGAGATATCTCAGCATTACTATTAAATGTTGGCTGAGGACAACCTTATCCATCCCAAAAGCATTAAGATGTGAATGTGTGAGAGATGTGCTGCAGAAGCCCCTGTGCACTGTCAATACCTTTCAGTCATTTTCAAATTTGACATAATCTGCACTGTAACATGCTATTTAAATAGCCACAAAAACTACAGTGACAAGAAATATGTAAACGATCTTCAACTTATAAAAGTTTTACTTTTTATTTAAATTCTATGCATGTTTCAGGTACACATGCTCATGGGTCTATCTGTTTAAACAGACAGATATATATAAGAAAAAGATGAAGCCCAGTGTTCCAAGACGGTATGGCTATAAATGTATACTAACATATAGACATACAAATATTAACGTCTAGAACTTGCCTCTAATTAGCATGGCTTGTTTGCAAAGATAAAATTCGTAACATCAGTGAACACCACTGAGACATGTATTAAGTTATTTCTACCTAAAAAGAAGGAGCCCAGAACTTGGCTGATCTAAACTATAATCATTCCTCTGATTTCACTGCAACCAGCCCAATTCATACCAGCTGAAGTATCAGAAGTGTCTTCTGATTATCAGAAGACCCAGTTCTTAATTTAAGGTCCCCACTAAGGACTTCAATACAAGGACCAAATTTCTGATTTATTGAGACTCCATTGATTTCTATGTCATAAAACATCAACTGGCACAGAAGTCTTATTCATCTTCACCTTTGGTTTGCATTGAAGATGAAGGTTTCAGATTCTGCCCTGGCTGATGCCCTTGCATGATCTGACTGAAGCCATTACAGAATTTGTCTCATTCAATCACGTTTTAAGCATCTACTCCTACCTTTGTAAGTCTGGGAAGACTTGATCACACTCTTTACACTCCTGGATTTCATGCATGTCCCGAAGGTCATTCTCATTCTCAAGCTTTTTCTGGAAGTCCTCCTCCACCATGGAGAAGGCAGAGTGAGGGGTGCTGCAGGGGAACTTCTGGTGATCTACAAGCTCAGCCTTGGACTCAAAGAGCTGGTCGCAGTCCTCGCAGCGATACTGGCGCTCCTCTGGAAGACAGGTTGGACACAGGGAGACCACATGAGTTTTCAGGCATTTTTAATTACCATCCCATCAGGAGTTTCATGACAGTGCAGTTAAATAAATGGCTACTCAGTGAAAAATAAAAGAACCTCAAAAGAAACAATTATGCCTTAGAAGGCTTTGTAATAATGCTTTAATTCTACAATATATGACAGCACAATACTACCTGTTAATTGCCTGAGCAACACCCAACAGAGATCTCTAACACTGGCTTAGGACAAAAGTCAGAGTGTTTATATACTATCCTAAATGGGGATATTCAGGGCTGCCAGTTGCTGCCTTTGTGAATGAAGGAGACAACCTTAGACGTGAACATCAGCATGTAAAATAACTAAAAGAGTGTTTATAGTGTTTTTTAAAGTCTCTTCACTTCCATTAGAGTTCTTTTCCAGTACTCAACCCTGTTCAAAGTAAGCCAGAGACATTAAGCTGGGGTAATGAAGACAGGGACCTTGCTTTAAGTTCTGTAAAATTGGTCAGAACATGTTTCTTACTGCAAAAGAGTGCAGAAGATCACTAGAGTGTCACTTTGGAGTGAATATTTCATTCCATTAATTAGTAATTCCTGCAAAAGAATAGATTAGCTGAAGAAAGTCCCAAAAAGCAATCTGAAGAAGAGCATCCCATGATATTTTTTTCTGCTGTATTTTCTACTGATGGTCCATACAAGGAGCCAGATGCCCTGGTTTTGTTCCAGTGTTACCTGCCCTGCAGATATAAATGCCCAGGGGCTCTGAGTCAAAAAGGCACTGAGGAATCTGTTTGAAATGTCAAATGTATGTGGTTGGTTCCTACTTGACAGTTGAGTTGGTCCAGAGGAAGCATCCCAGGGCCCTGTTATCCACTGTCCACAAGCAATACTTTGGCTCAATCTGTTTCCAAATTAGCACTGTGGGACATATTCCTGTGTGTGACTGCAGAGATTTTCTCTGGTGTCATTTACACAATAGCTACCTGACCATAGGGACCAGGCATGGAAAACACTGTGCTTGAAATGGGGGACGTCTTTAGCAACAACTAAACAAAGTTACTAGCATGGGAAAAAAAACCCAAACAAATAAATTAGAATGAATGAATAATCCTCACCTTTTTTTTTTTTTAAGAGAACAAAATGTACAGGCAGATAAGAAAGTGCAGCCCTTGATACCTCCTGCCCCGAGAAAACCCCTGTATACTGTCCCTGAAGCCCTGAGAATTTGTAAAATGTCCACATTGGCAGAAATTGCAACCTAAGGGGCACCAAGCAGCTATCCTACACCCAGTCCCTGCTGCGGCTGTATAACCCAGTGCCCAACAGGCAGGAGAGCAAAAGCAGCCTTTGGAGGCAGGGGACAAATTTGAGCCGTAGCTCAAACAGAAAATAATGTATAATCAGGTCCATACAGGTCCTACAGGAGGAGCACAACCTAGAGATAAGGACATGTACTCTTGTTCTCCTTTTGCAATACCAACAAAATTATCAAGTTTCAATCTTGAAGCCTTACTATTGCCCTCAGTTACACCTGCAGACCTGTTTCTGCCAGGGAGGTTCGAGTAAGTGAGGGCAAAATCTGAACAACATTAGGAGTTGCAGGGATGCAATGCTGAGAAATATCGACTGTGCAAACTAGAGCTTGCCAGATTAGCAGGTAGAAAAATGCCACATCAAATGAAGTGACATTCAGTTGCCTTCAAATGCAACACTGAATGAAACTACACTCTTGGTTGGGCCAGGCTGGAGTGATGGAGTAATGAAAATAGACAGGGAACCCCTAATGCCAGCATTGGCATCACTTTTGAGAGCAGACTCACCCTTCAGAGGGACTGGAGGAGAGTTGTGATAATATTAGACTGGTTTATTCACTGAAAAGCTTTCAGAGAAACAGGAGGGCAGAAGACAGGCAAACACAACTGTGGTCTGTTTCTCCTCCCTGGCTAAAGTGAAGCCATCCTGGACTTCAAAAGGATTCCAACAGAGGAGAAATCTACCTAATTTTTTGCTTAATTTCAATTATACATTTTATTAGATTAGACAGTAAGAAGTGGCTAACCGTGAATGTCCGGAGCCATTGTTTCATGTGAATAATCTTCACTCTTCATGAACAGTAAGAGCTCCTCTCCTGGTTCAATATCTGCTACCACTCTGTAGAATATCTGGAAAAATTAAAAAAAATAAAATAAAATAAA